>NC_080671.1:464527931-464563401 GCF_030247195.1 Topomyia yanbarensis | reverse complement strand
TTGGAGCTATATTATATCCAGATCCTTTCGTATGTGCGCTATCAATCAGCAAAGCTGGGCGAATTGTTTTTTAAACACGAAAGCAATAAAAAGTGTCATTTTGAAATTTGGGAATGTTCCGCAGCCATTATCACCTTTATTGTTTTTGTTCTGGTACAATTTATTGGTAATGTTAGCTTGAGAAAAATGCTGTTTGGAATTTGGGAGAGTTGTGAAAGATAGTCCGGAGCAGTTTAAATTACTTTTCGATTGATATTTATCTCATCGGATTTATATAAAAAATCTTCGATGCAGACCTAATAGAGTGCGAGATAATTCGAAATTTATTGTTGTACAAAGCTACTCTATTGGGCAAACTTACTAGAAGGTGGTAAGCACCGGACTAGAAGTTTGTTTTTTGGCACATTTGTTACGCCATCCAAACATAAATCGTTGTTCGTACATTGCATAAATCACTTGAGTAGCAAAATAGTCCTTCTAGTCACGCAGCTCGCTTGTCCTAACACTCAATTCTAGAGGCCCTTCTGTATGCTAATAAATAATAAAAAAAATAATATATTGCACGCACAAGAAGCAGGAGGCACTGTGAACAGAATGCGAAGTTGACTTCTTAATGTCCAATGAATCAGCGTGGTGGCAATGTGCTGCACTGAAATCTGCAAAAATAAAACACACCATAAATCATAAAAGACTATGCAAATTAAAATTTTCTTCAGTTATGCAAGAAGAGAAAAAACTAAACCAGAGCACCACCGAGTGAGACAAACAAAAGCGGCATCCTCGCATTTCCTGCTGTCAGCCTTATTTTTTGGGTTTCGCTTTTCAGCTTTCTTCTCGGCAAAATATATAACCCAGTGGAATTATTTATAATTTAGACTGTTTTGGAAATAATATCGTTGTCGGTATAACCTCTGTAACTCTGACCACCATTGGGGCCAAGGGGTCTGTTGGTGACGGTACAACAAATAAACAATAAACAATAACTACTTTCGCCCAAATGACAAGGTTAACCTTTTATCATTTAGTACAACAACCCGATTACCGTACATAGAGTTTCTGTTTTGACAGGTTTCGAAAAAAGTTTCTATCGCACAGAACGATGACGTGCTTAATATATAGTGTTATCCTATGACGAGAATAACGATTATTTAACCAAATGATTAATCAGAACGCATTCTATCGGATGTGATGGGCAGAAAAAGCATGACCAATAATAATAAATATTAAAATGGATACACAATACAAAATAACTTCATGCAATATTGAAGTTTTTTTCGTGTATTTCATCAATCAAACAATAGTCCATGATATTTTGCTGCATCTATAAGAAATTCGTTAAACAAATAAAACACACACGGTAGGTAAAAAACCGAACCGATGCAAAGTTTCAAGTATTTTTACTTCTTATATATTTATATCTTCGTCATATATGAATAAAATACTTTATTTTTGAGACATTGATTTAAGGGGTTACACCACTTTAGAATTTCCAAAAACCATTTTGTGGTGAAATTACTTGTAAATATATTTTTTGTGCATCAGGATTAGTATTATAATTCCCATTTTTTAGAATTTCGATTCATTCCTTCATTACGTCAAGAAAAGTTTTGAAGATTAAGACAGATTAATTGACCGGTTTGATCATTTAGCCGCCGTTTACTGATTTCTCCATCGAATTCTTTCAAAAAAAATCATTAGATTTTAAACTGCTTGATTGTGCGATGATCCAGTATTTTAAGAATGTTTTCTTGTTTTGTTTTCAAATGATTCATACAAAATTGGGAAGTTTATCTCTTAAATATATGAAAATCAATGAAATCTGGCCATGGAATGGAATAAAAAGTCGAAAAAATGAATTTTTCAGCGCCTGTTCGATTTTTTGAACAGCCATGTATAAATCTAGAATGCCACGAATGGGTAGGAAAAATATTAGGAGTATGTTAAGTAAGAACGCATACTGCATAACATGTGTTTAGTAAGTGGTGCTAAGTTTTTAGTAGCTCAAGGAAACCTTGTTAGACGTTTTCAATTCGATTAGGATAATTATACCACTTTTTAACTGAACAGAGTCGAGAGTCTTTTAAACAACCAATTGCCCCCAAAACTTGCAGTCTTTTGGGATATTAAAAGGCGCTCTACAGTACATATTGCATTATTGTTTTCCAAGTATAATTTATACATTAATACAAGGTTTCAACACTGTATTTCGAAAATATCACGAACATTTCTCTTGAGTGAATTTGCCATACTCAGCTCAGTTGAATGTGCCATTGAATAATATCACAAAAAAAATTTAATGAGTCAATTGAAAATAAGGATATTACACATATATATTGTATGAGATAGGGTCGTGATTTTTTTTTTATTAAAAGGCCACATACGAACTTTATTTAATAATATATTATTATTATTATTAGTTCACTACTTATAGTGTAAAAATGCTCAGGCAGAATGATAAAAGTTTCAGTTCCGGAAAAAACGCGGGAAGTTGCAATATCAGGGCAAGCAATAAAACATGAATCATTTTTTTTATTATACCCTACTGTTCGTGTAAGTCCAAAAAAAATCTCTGTGTAATAAAATTATTTTCATAGTGCTACTAAGCCAAAAAGCTGCTGTTAGAATTCAATTGTTCGAAAATATATCCTAAAAATGAAAAAAACACCATACATTACCACAAAACACAAAAAATACAACAAAAGTTTCATCTTAACACTGTACCATAACCACCATAAAATACCATACCATACTACAATATAACTTCCATAATATTCTAGAAATCTTATTTTCATTTCCATATTGCCATAAAACCCCGAAAGTAGCATTGAAATATCATGAAATAGTAAACACTCCATTGATTTTATCTTATGAAAGCAAGATATTTAGCTTTTTTTTAAATTCTTAGAACTATTGTGCACCCCTCCCTAAGGTTTAGGGGTTTGACGGTATTACAAACATCATCAAGCATCAATTGCTTTAAGATGGGTATTGCATTACGCCTCGATAGTGGTGCATCGAGGAGACCGAGAGGGCTTATGTGCCTTTTTTATGTTATATGTTTTTTCATACTCTGCACCAGCGCATACCAACGCTAAACCACTGGTCTATGCGCGGTGTCGTGGCTGACTGGCGGATCGACGTAGATTGACATACTGTGTGCCTTGTTTGCAAATATTGTTCTATTGGTGGTATTCGTGGACGGGGCTCACGGAGGGAGTCATTGTGTGTCTATTTATCGGTCGACTTCGTCATCATGCATATACTAATTAATTTAATAATTAAATTAATTTAATAAAGTAGAATAAGTAGAAACCTATTAGTTGTAGCTTTGTGATAATCGTAGTTTTTCGTACTAGTGTACAACTGTTATGTGCTAGTCGTATGTCTATCTATGTATGTATTCGTCTGAGTATTTGTGACAGTTGGGTCAGGGAATGGATGCAGAACTGACGTATATGATAGAATAGTGGCTAATACTTCTGGTGAATAATCTGAGCATTTGGTTCTATTCATTCGGGAAAGTCGGGTTGGATAAATTAGGGTAAAATAAATTTACCGACGCACGTGAGTCATCCATTCCTGGCCAGCATAGCATGATGAAAGTCTAACAGCATGCAATTGTCGTTAATGATAAATATACAACAGTTGCTGCATTTAGACGAGTTTGATTGCAGGTTACAAGTGTTTTTCTATTCTACTTCATTAGTCTTTTTCTTTTGTACATCTATTAGTTTGCTTTTCCATTATTTATGTATACCAAAATAGTATTGTTAGATTTGTACACTTCTCATCAAGCTCTTTGCATCTTTTTTCTTTATGCGGCATGTTTTGATTCTTTTTATTAGTATATCTCTACTATACGCTATCTATACTCATATAGGTACAAACGCTCGTGGCCTTCGCGATAACACAAACCTGGCCACAAACTCGACCATGCAATTGAAATAATCCACATATACTTACGCCCGCGATTTCGCCTACATCAAAACTCCCCGGTAGTTTAGTAAACGTGGCATCTTTAAACTTCCAAACGCGGTCTCAAACATTAACCCACCTCTCGCGCGATCATGAAACGGTCACGTCCAAAAGTTTTACCAGTCTGGACTAATGCCTTCAGTTGAACCAATCAAAAACTAAAAAAACACGTTCCATGGTGACATGACCTGGATCTCAAGTTTCCCCATAGCGAAACGGACTACCATCTGTACCATACACTAAAAATTAAGCATCAGATTCCCGGTCCCCGCGCAATCAAACAAGAATACACGCTACATCATCATAAAATCAAAATTATACACGCGATGTCACATACACGTGACAAACACGTTAATATACAAATGCTTGAGCCCTTCGCGACCATCCCCGGCACCTACACCCGCGATCTCGTAAACATGATAACATCCCGGTGATAAAGTGAATGTCCCAGCTCTTATAAATTTTCAAACGCAGTCTCAAGCGTGAACCTAAAAACTCCCGCACTCGCACGATCATGAATCGGTCACTTCCGGATGTTTCTATCCTTGATATCAGCAGACTATGTCCTTGCCTTCAATTTGTTCAATTAAAAAAAAAAAAGAAAACTCTCATATCCACTGGACACCACGTTACATGGCGACATGACCGAGGACTCTAGTGATATGGGGTAACTTACTCCCTGTCAGAATGTGAATTGTACACCAAAAACTAACTATCAGAATGACGGTCCGCGTGACCATTCAAGAACGCACGCGTAGGGGAATTGTGGGAAAAACCGACACTGTGGGTAAAACCGACACCCCACAACTTTTCCTAGAAATCAAATTTTTATTCATTTCATAATGATACAATATTATTAGTACGTTTATTTAGAGCATTTGAAGAAAAATTGGATTTACGTTAGTGCGCCGAATGTCATAAAAATTAACAAAACATTCGACAGCAGCGTTCATACTCGTCTGGATGTAAAATTTCGTTGGTAGATTTTAAGGTTTTAACCGAACGAAAGCTTTTCAAATCACCCCATTTTTCAGTACCTATTATTATCGGCCTGTCCTATGATCAACTAGGTGCATTGAAGACGAGTTTGAAAAAATCAATATTTTTAATTGCTTTCATAAAAAAATGTGCGCTGTTGGGGTAAAACCGACACCCTATGGTTAGGGTAAAACCGACACCCTGTTAAGATGGTTGTGTATAGTTGCGATTCATTTCAAAATACTGGGGATCTTTGTGACACTTCAATTAGCCTATTAGAACACTATAGTATTAGCAGAAACACACAGAAATACTTTTATTGTGTTTATTTCTTGTAAGTCTCTTTAAAAATCAAAAATTGGAATTTTTGCTTATCTGATTCTAACGAAACTTTTGCTATTTCTGCAAAAAGGTCATCAAACCGAATTTATAGTGTTCTCTTGGTTTGTCATAGACGAATTTTATCACAATGATACAATGATATTATGTATACTCCAATAGATCGTTGATGATCAGAGTCCGAAAAATCAAATCTGAAAAAGATAGTTTTACTAAGAAGTGTGTGTGTCACTTATAAGTGAATGAATCCAATTAGCAGAACGTAGAACGCTTGAAAATCTTCTCTTATGAAATAAAATGACACTGGAGGTTGCAATGATGTGCGCAAGGATTATTTGGAAATACTCATATCAATAAATAATCCTATAGCATAAAATACTCTTATTTATAGTACTACGCTTTCGAACTTTCTTCCCCTCACTACATGATGAAGCAATAAAAAGCACATATTTGCATCATACATACTCACACTTTATTAATCAAGCATATATCTCATGTTTAATAAAGATAAAGATTTTAATAAAGTGGAGAGAAAATAAATTAAAGGGGGTGTCGATCTTACCCCTATGGGGTGTCGGTTTTACCCGCAGTGCTTACAAAAAGTCACTTTGTTTTCCAAGTTTTACAACCAATATTTTTTAATGAAATTAATTTTTTGAAGCGCTGAAAAAATTAAGTCTTGTTAAGAATTTTCTGAAGAAGAATTCTGCATAAAAATTATAATTTTATTGGTTTTGTGGCAACTTAGAAAAAGTGTTAAGCTTAAGGTGTCGGTTTTAACCATAATTCCCCTATATAGGAAATGCCACGGTTACAAAATCCAGTCTTGTACACGCGAAGTCACATGAACGCGAGCACATGTGACAAACACGTTAACGTACGAACGCTTAAGCCCTTCGCGATTAACAACGCACACCTACGTTCGCGATCGCGCAAACTTAGTAACAGCCCGGTAGTAAGGAAAACGTTTTAGCACTTACGAAGTTTCAAACGCTGTCTCAAACACGAACCTACAAACGTCCGTTTTCGCGCGCTCATGAATCGGTCACGTCCGGAAACCATTACTCTCTGTCCTAATAACTTAGGTCCATACATTCAGTAGGACCAATCAAAAAATAAAGCACATATCCACCAAACAATACGTTCCATGGCGACATCACCGGGCACTCTAGTGATATGGAAGATCTCACACTCTTTTAGCATCTTAGCAGTACACCAAAAAATAAAGTATTAGACTCACGGTCCGCGCGCGATTATCCAAGAACACACGCGAATATGCGAAAGGCACACGGTTATAAAATAGAATTTATACACGCGAAGTTACATAGCACACGCGACATACAAACGAACACGCGATCGAACACGTTAACTACAAATGCTCGAGCTCTTCGCGATGATACACGCGATCGCGAGTCCCTACGCCCGCACATACCTGAACCGTACAATATCACATTCAGAATCACGGCCCGCTACAATTGGCCTAATGCAGTGTTTTAGTGGGCGACATTGCCTGTCTCGTCTGCAAATTGTAGTATGTGATTCTGACGGGGAGCCCTTCCGAGAACCTAGCTCTACAGCTCCAGTAGGACAACTCTCGAAAAAAAAATCACATTTCTTATTTTTCTTGATTTTGCAAATTCAAAGTTTTTAAAATACATCGTAAAATTTTATGTAGTTATGATGGTATTCTATCTTTTATTTTTATGTTCTGTCAGCCTGTGCTCAGTAACCTACTAGGGTGTATCTAATAATCGTACTCGTTAACGTCCAAAACAGTATTGACGTAGTTGCATAAGTTAAAATATAGAAAGTTTTTTAGATACTAGGAACGTCATGAAAGGATTGAGAAAGGGAACAAAAATCTTCTAACTAGTATTGAAAACGAATGCTGAAACTTACCTAAGATACAGCTGAAAAGACCAAATGCACAAGAGTCATTCTGGGACAGCAGATTTCCATCGGTACGAGTTTAAATGAGATATGACCTTTTTCGAGACATTTGGCATCCGCATGAAGGTTCTCCCCACATTCTCGTTGGTCGTTTTACCACAGAGAGCATGCTCACGGTGACGATAGCTATTACAGCAGTATGGAATAGGGAAGAAAAGGGCCGATAATTACTGGAAATTAATTATTGAACAACTGTTGATATTCAAAAAGTGAATCGTGCTTCACTCGTGGTATGTGATTTTCAGTTTTAGCTGTGAGTACCAGCATATCACTAAGTAATAATGACTATTGATTGTCTTAAATGTGCACGAGAATCGTGAAGAGCAACTGTTTGGCTTTAATTGATTGATTCTACTTAGCGAGACTACTAAATCACCATAGATACCGTTACTCGTATTTTGAGAAAATAATAAACAACTTTCTATACGGAAGTTTCATCTACCTGCGGTTGAAATAATTTTCTATAACCAAATATGCTAGCGATTGTATATTGAAAAATCTTGCATTCTACTTTGAAACGTTTCATGGATTATAGTTTATACATTTTACAAATGAACTGAACATAAAAAAATGAAATGTGGTATGCCTCCCTTCATGTGTAAAATTTTAATTCACAGCACCCACTTCAATAGCTGCTGATTTATGAAAATAAATATATGAATTCCAGTTTCAATTGATAGTTACTTTACTACCAGTGCACAGTGGTCCAGATCGCTAATTTAGGAGGAATTTTTACTTTCTGACAAACCTGTATAATTTAGCCGTATCATGTCTTAGGATGAATTTGTGTACTTTAGAAGATGCTTCTTTTTATTGGAATAGTTATTAGGGTGGTTCTAATTTATCTAAAATACGATAATAAACTTTTTACTGATGAAAGATAGAGCTCCACAGTCTTCCACAAAGTTGTAAAGTAACTTATTTTGAATAAATTTGTTGAACATATTAAAGCTCTATCTCTTTTAGTTTTTGTTATACAAGAAATTTAAAAAAAAGATTAGGGTGTTCCTGAAAAAACCGTTTTTTTAGTATAACTTTCGTATCTTTTACTTTTTGTTAACACAACCTTTGAACAGCTTATTGAAAACTTCAAGCCGAGTATTTTTCTCCAAGACACCGAAGGTCTAACTTTTTTCTTTAAAAAGTTATGGACACTTTTCGTTAAAAAATAGCCTATTTCAAGGCTCAATATCGCTGATGCGGGCACCTAAAATTGAATTCTGTTTCCACCACATGAAAGACCATACTTATTAGTATATTTGAGCAAAAATTGGCGAATACGATATTTTTTTAAAATTTGCAATTTAGATTTAAAGTTTGTAGTTTTGCAGGTTCAACGCATTAAAGCATTTACACACATATCGTAGTATTATGAAAAAAGCCACTTTCATAATCATTCTCTCATCGCAGCAAGCTTTGCATAAGTGAAACGACTGTCAAAAAAGGTTTCTGATTTTATTCGTTTTAAATAAAACTAGTAAATATGGATATTAGTCGAAGAGAGTTGGCGAATTTGCTTATTGCTGGTAAAAAGACAGATGAACTGCTTAAGTTCATTACAAGTAGTAATCCAAATGTAAAATTGAGACTTGTTAGTGCTCGGAAGAAAATAAAAATCTTCATGTTGGAATTTAGAAGGTTGTGGATTCGGAGTAAGCGCACGCAAATTCGGTTTGAGCTGGAAAATTTTGTGTGGCTTGAAGGAAAGCTAAGATTCGAAGTCGAAGGTACAGGTAAAGGCCGAAAGAGGAAACCATTTTCCGAAATATGTCGCAGAGCCAAAATAAAAAGATTAGGAAAGTTGCGCGATAAGTATTCCACGGAAGAACTTGGTTTAGCGTCAGCCGTCAACGCTAATTCTACTGGTTTCCGTTTAGTTGGCAGACAAATCGAACGATTGTCGAAAAGTCCCGACAGATCTACCGTAGAGAATTTAGGATCTATGGCTGTCCCGATTGCAGAAGCGTTTACTGCGGAGGAGGCACTTAGATTTAATTGTGAAAATGATTTTTCTAAGGCGCAGTACCAAAACATACGCAGCTCAGTTATGCAGAAGGGTTTGGACATTTATCCCGCGTATAATTAAATAGTAGAAGAAAAGAAACTATGCTATCCGATCGGTATGTACTATTCTCAAAGATTCGTCCCTGAATCAACAATTTTTTTCAGGAATTTCTGTTCAGCCTTCTTGTGCGTATGTTCCCCTTCAAGCTCTTGTTAACCATACCGTGGAACGACTCATCTCGTTTCTGAATATTGGAGTTCTACCACTGCATCCTGAGGATAATACGTTTGTTATCTTTAAGTGGGGCTGCGATGGAAGCAGCAACCATTCCCGGTAGGCAACATTATTTTTCTTCTAAACTTTGACTGACAGTCTCTTTTCCACTTGAACATAGATACAAGCAAATGTGCGTTGACGAAGATGAAAATGGAGAACTATTCGAGTATAACGATTCGCATATATTTGCTCTATCTATAGTACCTTTACGTGTAGTTAGTCGCCGGAAAGATGAGTCAAGAGATTGCATTCTTTGGAATAATGATTTTCCATCTTCAGTATCCCTGTGCCGACCAGTAAAATTAATTTTCAAGAAGGAAAATCCTGAACTAACAAAGGATGAAGTTGCCGCGATGAACAAGCAAATCGATGAATTAGTCCCGACTATAGTAAATGTTAATATGCGCAAGATTCCGATTAGTTCAAGCTTCATATTTTCCATGGTTGATACGAAGGTAGTGAATGACGTAACAGGCACACCGTCTCAAGCGTGTTATATATGCAAACGCTCCGGAAAGCGATTGAATGATCCTTTACTGGAAGCCAGCGATCCACCGGATAGTTTATATGTTTTTTCACCTTTACATGCATTAATACGAGCAATGGAGTTACTATTGAATATTGCTTACCGTTTAGCTCTAGCAAAACCGCGTTGGCGCGTAGGCAAAAATACCAGCGAGCTTAAGGAACGACAAATAAAAATTCGACAAGCGTTACGTGACCGTTTAGGTCTTCGTATTAGCGAACCTTTGCCAGGTGGCGGAAATTCTAACGATGGTAACACAGCTCGAAAATTTTTCAGAAACCGAGATGTCGTTGCAGAAGAAACCGGGTTGGACGAAATGTTGCTAGAACGTATGTATGTGCTATTAACAATCATCAACAGCAAATTGGGAATTAACGCGGATGCTTACCGGAGTTACGCCGAAGATACACGATTGCTTTATGTACGCCTGTATGGTTGGTACGCTCTCTCACCAACCGTGCATAAACTCCTGGTCCATGGAGGAAGCATTATTCAACATAACATGCTGCCAGTAGGTATGTGCAGTGAAGAAGTTCAAGAAACCAGGAATAAAAGTATTCGCAGATTCCGAGAATTCCACGCACGCAAATTCGATCGACTCGTCAATCTTGATGACGTTTTCAAGAGACTTCTTGTTTCATCAGATCCTATAATTTCTCTTAAATGTAAACGTCGAATTCAACGAGCACCGCTTGATATACCTGAAAATGCAATGCATCTACTTTTGAATTAATTGGCATTGAATAAATTCTCCTTATATAAATCATAAATTGTTGTCATAGCCAAATTATTTTTAATGAACACATTCTGTATTGTTGATATGTAAGCAAAACAGAAAAGGAAATACAAAGGCTTTAGGCAATTTCTTTTATGTCGCTATGCGATAAAATTTAAAACTTTGGTTAGTAAATTTAAAATTACATGCTTAAAAAAAATAATATTTTCCAATTTTTGCTCAAATATACTTAAAAGTATGTTCTTTTCTATGGTTCAATCCGAACTTACTTTTATTTGCCCCAATCAGAGATAATGACATTTGAAAAAGGGCTATTTATGAGCGAAAAGTTTCCATAACTTTTGAAAGTATAAAGTTAGACTTTCAGAGTTATGAAAAAACGTGGATTGAAGTTTTCTAAAAGCTGTTCAAAGGTTGTTTTAACAAAATATAAAATTTCTTTCGAACATTAACAAGTCTCAATTTTACATTTGGATTACTACTTGTAATGAACTTAAGCAGTTCATCTGTCTTTTTACCAGCAATAAGCAAATTCGCCAACTCTCTTCGACTAATATCCATATTTACTAGTTTTATTTAAAACGAATAAAATCAGAAACCTTTTTTGACAGTCGTTTCACTTATGCAAAGCTTGCTGCGATGAGAGAATGATATTTGAAAGTGGCTTTTTTCATAATACAACGATATGTGTGTAAATGCTTTAATGCGTTGAACCTGCAAAACTACAAACTTTAAATCTAAATTGCAAATTTTAAAAAAATATCGTATTCGCCAATTTTTGCTCAAATATACTAATAAGTATGGTCTTTCATGTGGTGGAAACAGAATTCAATTTTAGGTGCCCGCATCAGCGATATTGAGCCTTGAAATAGGCTATTTTTTTTAACGAAAAGTGTCCATAACTTTTTAAAGAAAAAAGTTAGACCTTCGGTGTCTTGGAGAAAAATACTCGGCTTGAAGTTTTCAATAAGCTGTTCAAAGGTTGTGTTAACAAAAAGTAAAAGATACGAAAGTTATACTAAAAAAACGGTTTTTTCAGGAACACCCTAATCTTTTTTTTAAATTTCTTGTATAACAAAAACTAAAAGAGATAGAGCTTTAATATGTTCAACAAATTTATTCAAAATAAGTTACTTTACAACTTTGTGGAAGACTGTGGAGCTCTATCTTTCATCAGTAAAAAGTTTATTTTCGTATTTTAGATAAATTAGAACCACCCTAATAACTATTCCAATAAAAAGAAGCATCTTCTAAAGTACACAAATTCATCCTAAGACATGATACGGCTAAATTATACAGGTTTGTCAGAAAGTAAAAATTCCTCCTAAATTAGCGATCTGGACCACTGTGCAGTGTCGCCAGCTCAATCTTTCACTGAAAAAAAAAGATCTCTCAAGCCATTAACCGAGTTTGTACGGTTCGCTTGACCACGTTGTTCAGCTGGGTGGTCAAAAATAAACATCAAACTAATACTGAATGTTTTTTTTCTCGTAATCTTATATTCGATCCCCATCAAGTGGTTGAACTATTTTCCATGCGGAACTGTGTTCATGCCTCCATGCCGCTTCGAAAACACTCCAACCGAACGCTATCCACAGCTTTCAGTGTCCATTACTCACCAAACTCATCACAAACTCACTCTCTTGAAGCTCACTCGCTTGAGTTATGGCTGTGAATTGAATAAAATATTTTCCATTTAATTGAACTTAATAAATCATTTCGGCTCTGCGCTGGTCTGAAATTTCTCGTTCTATCCCATTCTTGTGCCTGAACTATATTTTGCTGGAATCGTTCGTTCGTTATATAATTTTTTGTCGTTCTTCTTTCACAGTTCCAGTTTTTTGTTGCTCTTTGGATCTGTTGAATTTTATTCAAATTTTTTGGCGCAAATCGCATTGAATGAACCAAACACGGGATCGGAGCCCGGAGTGATCGGCTCAATCCACCTACAGTTCTGTAACATTTGGTTTCTTTTCGATGGAGTTTTATTTTGTCCACGATGAATATGCGAAAGGTAATCGTGCCAGGGTAGAAAAAGATTAAATTTGAATTTTTCATCGTGGCTTTTCAGAGTTCCAATCATTGACGCATGCAAAGCAGCTCATCGGGTATGCTGACGATGATTGTCATCATAATCATTTTCTCATAAAGCTCAGGGATGCTGCTCAAAAATGGATCATCATCCTACCAAGTAGTGTAGGATTGTATGAAAACAGCGTTTCACCGTACTGCTCGTCGCAGTGGCGCAGTTGCTGATGCTGTTCATGGAAAAAAACTTTTTTTTTTGAAAATGCAGCACCACTCACTGGGCAAACAAAACTGTTAAAATGCTTTCTCAGAGCACTCGCACGCTGCGGTGTGAATTTTCTCAGCAGTATCCCATAAAACTGAGATATTATCAGACGAAATTGTTTACCGATGAAATTACCAAGAAAACGTTTTAATTATGTTTCGAGAAACGGTCAATATCAAATTGCTTTAGGGCGTTACCTGAGTGGATTGCATTGACCAAGATAAGTGTTATTGCAGCTTGTTTAACAATTGACCAGACTCGTTGAACGGAAAGTCCCCTTTTTATTCCAAATGCCGCTGTGCCAGGACAAAGTGGAAGACCGCAGGAATTTATCATCCCGCTAATCAAGCCTGCCATGGCTGCGGCGACTCGGACTGGTCCGTTCATGGTGCTTGTTCGGTGTTGCAGAAAAAGTCAATTCACACGTTTTTCATTTCTCCTGCGTCTTGCTTGTAAGCCGCAAGCACCTTATGAGAAATAAATTTACATTAACTAAGAAGTGGAATCGTGTAATCAGAAAAAGCTACAACCCGAAGCCAATGTCAAAAAGGTACTCGCACCGTTTTTTTCTCTATGCCTTGTTAGAACAGATTGGGTCCAGTGCTAACTTTTGGAAACCATTGTCGCTGTGGAAAAATGGAAAACCCACTTGCTTATGCTTTATAGCACACGCGACCATAATTCTTGATTATAGTAAATTACTCTAATTTTTATGTTTTATTCATGTTCCCTTTCATGTTTACTGCTGCTACTTGCTAATTATGATTGTACACTCGATCTCATAAACAAGAATTTATAATTAAAGCAATGAAGCGTAGACCACAGAAACTTCGGGATGCTGTCACTTGAAGCGGATCCAGTTGAAGTATTTTAGCATCACGTTACTACCTTGGCAGGTGAAAAATGGCCTTTTAATGTTCTCAACATTCATCGCCCACAATTTTTCCCGTTTCTAACTTTTATTTTTTGCACTAGTCGCTGCGATCACCAGCGCTAGGGATGGAAATTAAGGATGCACAGATAAATGGGTGATTTTCTCAGTGAAAAAAGAAAAACGGCTGTCGAGATGCTTTCGTCCTTGCGTGGTGGATGTTGTTTGTTATCGTCAAGGAAACGCTCCAGATGGGAGTCACAGAAAAAAAAAACTGGAACAAATTCCTTCGGTATTGGTGAAGACGCTCCTGTGCAGGAAAGATGGAAAAGAGAAGAAAAAATATTTGCAGAAAAATATAGAATCTATCTTTTTACCGTAAGAAGCAATACATCAAGTTGATTTACGATCACAGATACGACAGCTTAAATTGCATCTCACACCATCCAAAAAACGAAATTAAACTCTCCCCTAGCCAAAAACTAAGAAGCACGATACTGGGCGAATAATGTGGTGAGCTAGCTAGCACTCACTCTTCGCATAGAGTCGTAGGAGAAAGTGACGAGAATATCTCTTCTTTGCAATGCCGATTTTTTTTCGGTTGTTAGAATGTCGCTAGAGAGTTCTTCGGACCAGTAGGAGAATGAGATTTCCCTGGAGCTCCAAATATCATCGGTGAACGAATAATGTTAGCATTTTGTTTAGTAGTGGCAGAGGTTTCTTGGTTCATCATCCACTTCGGTGAGGATTTAGAAATAAAAATCGAAAAAAGATCCTGTCGAAAATTGTACTACAATAATTCCTTCAGTTGAAAATAGCTGATTCCAAATGTTTAAGCTTCAAAAACGTTGCGTCACAAATAAATTAATAAATAAAGTTAAAGCGAGGTTACAAAACCATCGCTGTGATGAACCAACTTGTAATTTGTAATATTAAACGAATGCTTATGACCATTTTCGTTCCATTCATTTAAGGGGTAATACCACTGTGAAGGCTGAAAATCGGATGAGTTTTCGGCAGATTTGGTTTTTTCATTGGATATAAAATATGCATTAGGAAGTGATTCAGATTTTTTTTTCTAGAACCCTAGTTTTGTAAATTTGGAATTGAATTTTTTCTTAAAAATTTGAAACGCTTCATGAAATTATTTTTATATGAACCATTCCCGATCTATATGCGGAAACATGCTTCTGGTAATAAAAATCGTTGCTACTTAAAGGCTGCCAAAAACTTTTAGTAGTTTAGAAGATTGGTTGGTTCAAAATGCATCAAAAATAAAAACCAAGATCCCTCAAGGCACATATAAGGCAAAATACAGTGAAGACCCGATGTTATCAGCTCCCGATTATATCAGCTTTTTGATCCGATTTTATCAGCTTTATATGAAAATTGATAATTGGTAGTTTGATGGGCTCTAGCAGACGAACCAAATTGAATTCGAACAAATCCTTTCTTGAGTATATTTCTTATCTTAGAGATCCGAAATATGCAAAAAAAAATTTTTTTTTTTAATTTTGCGCTGTTGGATCCCCTTAAAGGAGGTTTAAGCTAAATAATCAGGAAAGGTTATGAGGCTATATATAGTGACTAAAGAATATTTTAAGAGCTTCGGTTTCTTAAAAAGAAAGAAAAATATATGTCCCGATTTTATCAATGTCCCGGTTTTATCAGCCTAAAATTCACCAAGGGGCTGATAAAAACGGGTCTTTACTATATCACTTATGTATAGTATAACTCGATGCAAAATAACTAATCTATGAAACGTTTTTCGTTAATTTAAATAAATATTTGCATTATAAATTTCGCCTTATTGGTGATTATCAAACATTTTAACAAGTATCAACAGTACAAGTTTTTGAAAAACTATACAACAATCTATTATGACAGTATATTAAAAATTAAAAATATTAGCGATCATTTAATATAGGTACTTGTAACAGAAAAGTAGTTTGTTACGACTTTCGACTTTCAGAGCTGATACCACAACAACATGATGAAAATTCTGTATTGTATAGCACCTTTTCTTCCTTCCTGTCCCACAGCTAAATTTTCCTTCTTCTGACGGTTGATATATTTCTTATACATTTTAATGTGCGTTTCGTTCCCTCTGCCCATGTTATTATGTAAGTGTGTGTGTATGATTGTGCTTAAATGTGGGTGGCTCTCTATTCTGCACTCATCCTTTTCGTTGCAGAGTGACACCGGTACTGGTCGGTGATATATGGCAAATTAAGGAAAGAAGACAGTTTGGGAAATATTTTGCTCGAGAGTTTCTGGCTTCCGGGGGAGCACAGCTGAAATTCTTTCTATACGCACAAATGCTTTTCTTTTGGTCGGAGCCAACATGAAAAATTACTCTTTAGGGAGCAACGCACATAACAAACTTGAATTTCTTATTTTCAGAGTGATACACAATCCTAAACTCGTGTAGTTTAATACTAAGTGTAACGCGTCTCCATTGCAAGCACATATCGGTAGATTTAATTTATAGGAAAAGATTCTTAATTTACTTTTGATTAACGAGCTGTTAGATGGAAGCCATTTAGACGCCACATTGTTTGATCAAATGTTTACAAGGATTTGCCGAACATAAATCTAACACTCGAGAAGATAGCGAGGAATAAAACGGGAAATGATACATGAACCTCACCCAATTTGATCACGAGAAAAAATTAATACCACGCAATATGTTACCACTGGTGAAGCAGCAGCATAGCTGGAAAAGAGTTACCACTAGAGTAGTTAAAAGTGTCTGAACATTTTGCTTCCCCTCGGAAGGCTGCTGTAGACCGTATAATCCATATAAATAAGAGATAAATTATGTAAAAACGGCTCTCTCCTCCAACTTTCCTCTGGAAACGGGACTCACACCGAATAATAATTTTAAATTGCCATAAATCATAAGAACAAAACACCAGCTGCTAACACATAATTTTCCTATTTTTCCTCCTGCTTGATCTCAATTTCCTTGTACCACACTCCACCGCAGCTTCCATCAAAACCACTACTATTTTACCGTTTCTCTGCAATAGGATATGCTTTATGCATAAATTTAGAACATTTCCACCATTTTCCTACGGCGAAGAAATTCGGGAACGTGCCCTCGGAAAGGTTGCCTGCCCCTGTGCAACCAAAAGGCGAACAGAGAGCGTGACAGGAGGTGAGAGGAAACACGTGTGCGTGTGATCTAGTTTAATTTTTCCAACTCGTACACATTTTCCGCCCCATTTGAAAACTACAATATAATGGCGTGTTGGTAGCTAGAGGGATAGCGATGATGCAACCGAATCGAAACAAATGAAGTATCTTCCAGCGGCGAACGAAACTTCCAAAGCCATAATTTATTCTTGCTGACAAAACATTCTAGCTTTCGAGGGTAAGGGGATTTCCGAGTGACCTGGATGAATTGTTCCAACACTTTTGGTATTATTTCCGAATTGCTGAATAGCTGGTAAATAGTTGTGTACTCCACAAATTTTACGATGGAATATTATATTGTGTTTTATGCATTTTCAGGAAAATTGACAGTATGAGATTTACCAGGAGTTGACATGGTGAAAAAATGTGAATCGTCCGCGTTTCGAATGTCATGCCCTTCCCGGGAAATTTTCATTTCGCCATAGGCCGGTTCTGTGGTGCGGCTCCTGCGTGATTGTATGCATGTGTGTGTGTACGTATTTTCGGCAAATGGTGATACCATAAATCAACCGAGTCATTCATTTTTCATGCCTCTGCTGTCCGGGATAAATCGATTTATGAACATTACACTGTTATTTATGATTTCGGAAATAAATTTTTCAAAACAGAAATTACAAAAACACAGAGATTGGCATTCCGGGGATTGAGAAAGAGCAACGGTTTGCAGGCAATTCGCAGATTTGGGTGAGATTTTAAAGGTGTTTTTCGATAAACAATAAAAGAAAAATAACCTTAAAGATTCAAGTGTAGACAGTGTCATGCTTTTCAAGAGTGCCATTCCAAAAAACAAAGAATTTCCGTTTCAATCTACTACCAATATCTTAACAGTGTCGACGGGATTGTATTCCAACTACTGTGTTTCTTTAGTGACTTTTTTCAGTATATTTGTTATTGTCTGAAATAATGGAGCTTAATGGAGCAGCAAAGCTAGACAAATTTTGTTAATTTTTAAAGAATCGATAGTGGTTCAATCACTAACATAAAACCCACTGAACTAATCTATCGATCGATATATATATATATATATATATATATATATATATATATATATATATATATATATATATATATATATATATATATATATATATATATATATATATATTTATATTATATATATATATATATATATATATATATATATATATATATATATATATATATATATATATATATATATATATATATATATATATATATATATATATATATATATATATATATATATATATATATATATATATATATATATATATATAGATTGCTGTAAAAATTTGTACATAGTAGGCGTTTGTTATGGAGCGTGTTTGTATGCTATTGGTTGGAGATTATCTGCCCGCCAGTTGGCGCTTTAGAACAAATTGTGTTTTCCTCATATTTCGTTGAAAGTCGCAGCAACGCGCGATGGGTATTAGCTAGTCAAATATAAACCTGTTCCTATTCCACCTAGGGGAGAAATAGTGCTTTTATCATTTATGCAAACTACGATTCCATGGCTATGGAATTATAATTATAAGAAATGTCTAGTAAATTGTTTTTTTTTTATATTTCGTTTATTTGAGACGGCTTAATGCGTTAGCTTGACTGACCCGTGCATCTCTTAATATTTACAATGGGTAAATAAAAATAAATAAATCGATTTTATTATATGTCCATCGGATTTTGTGAACGTGTTTCGTTATTTCGCGTAAAGATATAGTTTCTTGTTGGACATCCTGCATTGCTTACTGTTGCTTGGGGTTCAATTTGCCTGCTTTATATCCATTTTTCGTTTTCGTCTGTGCTGTCTTCGCAATTGATATTTTATAAGTTTTTACGATTAACTGACTTGGATTGTTTGTTGGATCAACGAGTCACGGTCGTATATCCGTAAGCTTTGTCGTTTCTTTCATTGTTGGTGGTACTGGTTGTTGATATGGAGATGGTAGGCGCATCACAACGGTCGGAAACGCTGTGCTGTTGCTCTGGCATTCGTTGGTGTCTGAGAAGTTATGTTGATGAGGGTTGTGTGTTTTGTTGGCTTGCAGTTGATGTTGTTTTGTTATAGGTTTGTTTTCATAGCGTGTTTAAATGTTACAGAGTTGAGACGTAGGGGTCTGTCGTCCACATGTGTACAGCGTGATTTGAGATTTGGTATCGCCTTCTATTTCGCATTGATAGTTTAGTTAAGAAGAAATAGACTTCGTCTCTCGCATTCTTACGATACGAATGCTGTTGGTAATACCTGAGAAAAAAAATTCTTCGAACTTAACGGATTCTATCGCTCCGTATTCCGACATGTCAATCTTGTCATCGTGCACACAAACGGATATCTTGATTCTAACATTTTATATATTTTAACATTTTATATTTTGAAACTGCATCAAATTTTGAGTCAGATTCATGATAAGTGACCCGTAGGAGACCATCTCAAAAATTGTAAGACCTATAAATATAAATTACTGAGATGACATTCAATTTTTCAATTTCTTTTTCTTGATGAAGAACAAACGTAAATGATTTCTGCGCAAGAAACTCACATCTATAGTTTGGCACATTCAATTATATCTTCAAAGGACTCAAAACAATCGGCCATTTAGTGCTTGGGATAATGCCATTTGAAGTTCGAAGATACGAACAATTCTTATGAATTGATTTGAATAGAAATCCTCAACATTACTTACTTCAACGACATGTTAAAAATTCATTTTTCATCCGATTATCGTAAAATTTTGAGATAATTTTATTCAAACCAAGAGAAAAATGAAATTTATAAAAGAATTACAAGACATTGCTTTTTTGGAGTTTTGTCACTCGTTATGCTACTGTGGGGCGGATATATGGCATCGTGATCGGGGAATGGGTTAAATTGACGCTACCTAGTGCTAACTGGTGTAAATTCTACCATGGAATGGTAGTATTAAGTTTGTGTATGTGTTTCGGTAAATTACCAGGGATAATTCTGGCACGCAAAGATTAACCTTATTTATTTCTTATTCATTTAGGGTTGTACTCGCATGTACAACACGCAATATTGGACATTGTAATAAAGGCTGTTTCATTTGTCATAAATCTAGAATTTAGAATCATCAAAAGTACAGGATAATGTTCCCCTTTACATTTGTTGTTTCTATATGCAACAAACACAAAAAATAAAACAGCATTATTTACGTATTGCAAATGCGAGTGCATTTAAAAGCGATTATTTGAGATAAATTGACACTACGCAACCCACATTCCATTAAATAATTTCAAAATATATACAAATTACTCGGTAGAATCAAGAGAAACTAACGGATATTTTAGCTTTATGCAATTGAAAAGTGTATCTGGGTTTAATATTGTTGTATAATTTCGAAAAAAATGCTTACTATCGTTTCTAACCATCGTAGTAACAACTTGTGTAATGTGTAGGATATAGGATTACGCTAGGCACGGTTTTCACCGGCTGGTTTGGTGGGAAATCTTTCTGCTAATCATTTTCTATTTTCGATATCACAACACCATTTTTGGACATCCATTTTACGCATGCACCCTAATACAATACATTCTGAACGTTGTTGTTCAGATAACAATTAACTCATGTTTTTTGGGATTCGCGAATTTCGCCAGTAATATAATTCAAACTTCGCACGTGTCTTTGGGTCTACTGTTCCTACAGTTGTTTCAGATAGTTCAACGACGCCTAAAACTATTCAATTGATTTCTCCGCCATGTCCTGGTACCTATTATAGCCAGCGCATCTATCGCTAGTGCTAGTGGAAATATATGGATAATTCTACTTTTTGCAGTACTTGTTTCTCCTTACCATAATATATGCATATTTGTAAAAAAATATCTCCCTACACTGTAGTCATGTGCGGAAGAAACGATCGCAAACAAGTAATTTTATTTTCCTGGACTTTACTCAGGCGCATTAGCGTGATGAAATGCGCAAACAGATTAATTGATAGGAAACATGAGCATATAAAAAGCATGCTAAATGTAATTTTTACTTGAGAAGAAGAAGCAAAGACAAAGCGGCTGAACGATCAGTATTTAATTTACATTCAAAGAACTGACTCCGAAAGCAGCACCAAACGAACATCCAGGTAGGGATCTTGTGATGGGTAACTTGTGCATTCGAATGCGTGAGCAGATATCACCACTTTAAAGAAAATAACAAAGTGCTACTTCGAAAGAATCTCTCATTGATTTAATTATGTATGCAAAAGGTTAAAAGAAAGGTGAGAAATAATAATTAATTCGGATTTGGCAGTGTTTTAGAGTGTTTCTTCATCATATGAACCATGTTGTGTTTTTAAGTACAGTAAGATTTCGTTTTTGGCATGCTCCATTTTTGGCAACAAAAAAGTTCCGTTTTTGGCAACATATGGGTTTTGTTTTTGGCAACATTGTTGTACATAGTAAATCTTTAAAAAAATGCTCATACACATGTGGTAATAATTGATATAACTTTTCACTTTAGTTCCAAACATGGGAGTCTTATTTACTATATTTTATGGGGGCGGGCATAGCAAATAAAATTAAATTTGCATTTCATTCCATATTACATATTCTTATATAATAATTATTCTTGTAACATGTATGATGTAACAAATTGAAAATAAAAGCTTTCAAAGTAAGGTTGCAGTTTTGGCAACTGAAAAGAAATATATTGTTAAGTTTTGTCTTTTTTTATGTTTCGAGTTCATCTCGTCAGTAACTAGCACCATCTGGGTGTCTAGTTAGACGATGTATCTTCTCTAGTACCCAAATTAGCACTAGTTACATACACAAAAAAACTCAAACAGTTCACATGACATACGTGAACACCCAAAGCCACTTGTCCCGAGTGATGTCCCAGGATGCAAATATAGCTCTGGTTTGCTGACGAGAAACGCCTGGTATTATGCAATAAATTCCCAAAGGGAAAATTGGACTAAACCGCTTTGTGCGTTAAGGGCACTAGACCTAACTTAAATTAAGTTTTTTTTTGTTTCAATTTACTGACCGCGATGAATTCGCAAAATGGTTCCCTTAAATTCCCTTAACACGCAAAATGGTTTAGTCCAAATTTCTCTTTTGGGGATATATTGCATGTTGCCAAAAACGGAATCCTACTGTACTGCAATCAAGTAGAACATTTAATAATAAAACGATTCTATTCTAAACTTAAAAACAGGGTTCAATGAGAAAACAATCGTCACCGATACTCGACTATAGTTTATATAAAATATGACGGCGAATAAAATTAAAATTACAAATTTCAGACACGCTTCAACATTTCACCCCTTTCGCAACTAGCGCATTGTTATATATGCACACGAGGTAGTAGTAGGTCGCATGATGCTCGTCTCGTGCTAAGCGCAAACTTAGGGGTGTCAAACCATGTCCGCTGGAAACCACAGGCAAACCTTCCCTCTCCACCAACGTCTCATTGTCTTGCGTGACCCAGGAGAGATAGGACTACTCGTGGAACCATCGGCCTGGGACGCGGTGTCCATGAAAGTTTTTTGATTCATGATTATTCATGGAAACATTTGTCATTTTGGTGTAATTGTTCAAATTATTGTTCCATTGTGCGGCTATATTTGTAGCACTCGAAACTATCACATTATAATCACAGCACACATCCATGTAATTTAATACATAAAATGTAGAATGGTGATTTTTAGAAGTCAAAAGGGACGGTTATTAATTTTAGCTACGAACGTCTTAGAATATATCTTATTCTAATTTTTATCGTTGGGCATAAAGGTTCTCCATAAAATTCAAAATTGAATTAGCTTGGTTCTTACGCAAATATCAATTAAGCCATGTCCTTGCATGTTTTCGAATTATTGTTTCACTTATATAAATTGTGTATCACAAGACACGTCATATGAGTCCTTCTTAGTTTGATTCTACTCTACTCGAACGAACTGAACTAATAAATAGAACCAATGCTTCTGAGCTGTCGGCCAGCATTCGTGGATAGCGTATTCAGATAGCAACCGAACATAATCTTTAGCACCTACCGTTTGAAAGCTTCTAAGCCAATTTGCTTACAACCAAACAATAGTAGAAGTTGCATGAAATGCTTCCAGTTGCTTTTGGCACCCTCTGCATCGATGTTTTTCCCCGATGAAGAATACACGCAGGATCGGATGAATCTGTAAATCATATATGATTATGCAAATTCTTTTTGAACGAAATTTCCAGCCATCTGTATTTATCGAGCCCTCTCAGTTAAATTATTTGTTTCCCGGGAGTCAAAATCTTTACCGCAGATGAGTAATTTCTCGACACATAAATCAGAATACAAGTGGCAAGGGTGGATACGGTGTTCATTGATAAAGAATTAAACATTTAGAAATTTGAATTATGGTGATACTCATGTAAGTTAATCTAAAAGTAAAGGCCAGTGCGCCCCAAGCAATTGCTATTAAGGTGATGGTATTCCGTGGTTTCTTACTTTTTTATCATTTGTATTTTTTCCATGTTTTACCCCGCGATGATAGCAAAGGCTGCACATCTTCAAGGGTGTGCTCTTGGAGTTTCCCATTAAGACGTTAGCTGAGCTCTGAGGGAAGCAGACAGTCAGAAATTGTTTTCTTTTTCGCCTGCTGCACGGAATAGCAGTGGGGATAAATATGCATAAAACATTAAATTTTAAAATAATGTGTTTTCCTATATAGATATACACTTGAGCAGTTTTTGTTTTGTATCCCGCATCCAACAACCATAGAACGAAACATACCAGCAACCGAAAATCTTTTTTGGCTCCTCTGGCTCCTCCATCACTTGGTTTCGACATCATTTGGGTTTATAATATTTTCATTTCATTTATGGCTAATGTCTTAATTTTTTTTCGCTCACACTTTTCCGCAGCAGTTGTGCTTTTGCTTGTGGCCCTCGGCAAGGCGCACGAAGAAAAAATCATCATATATTTTAATGATTTATTGCATTGTTAATAATTTCTGTTCATAATTTTGCGCTCGTTGGCTGCCTTGGCGCATTTTGGAATATCATTGGGTCTGCTCTTGGTTATGCAGTCCATCATTGCGAAATGATTTCAAATATATCAGAATCTTATAAGCCATAGAACGGGTGTGCGAGCAGAAATATTATGTTATAAATGAATAATTCCCGTTTTAAATAGTAATGCATTTAAAGTGCTTTAGAATAAATTTTTGCAATATAAAAACATCTGGCTGTATTCTATGTTTGACAACTAGCGACGGCAAAACAGTCAGCATCGCGAGAACATGAAAACCAAAGCTATTAACCATATTTTAAGCTGGAATCAAGAAACTGGTGGTACATTCACACAAACGATCGTCAGTCGGCAACTCTCTTTCTCTCTCTCTCTCTCTTTCTATCTCTCTAACTCTCGATAATCGGTAAATTCTATCGTGTTTCCATCCAGCGATGAAGTGATTCCCATTAACTCTCCGTGCAATAAAGCAATTCGTTCCAATCATACTCTCCAGAGTAATCCAAAATAGGAACTGTGGGTGTGACTTAGTTCAAAACATTCCAACTTCTTAATGGTACTGAATAATTTTATGTCATAGAAGAATTATTATTCGAATCATTTATCGAAACTATTTTGAAATTAAAAACACCAAAAATCAAATCAATACTCAAAGACACATTATTAAAACAATAGAAGACAAGTGATCAGCAAACGTAAAATAAAATTAGTACATTGTACGTTTTTTGGACATTTTTAATGAATAATCACAACACTCATACAAAAAAAACAGATTTTACACAACTTCAAACATCACGAGACCACTGTGCGTGTGATGAGTATTTCCCCAAGGTGCGCACGTTGACTTTGTTTATACGATCGTTTTTATTTCCACTCGTACACATTTCACACTCTCGCGCAATAAAAATCACTCTTTTGCCAATACAAAAGCTCAACCGAGCCTACGCTTTCGGTACGGCTCCCAAACACAGCACCGCAGCAAAACCTACCCAACATCGCCGGAGATGATATTCTACTGGCAAACATATCACCCTGAAGAACTCACTCCCTGGCTCGGAACCAACCGAAGTCACTCATATCCAACGAGAGCTTGGCCTGGTAATAAATATCGTTGTTATATAGGAGATTGCCTAGAGCTACAAAATAAAACTACAATATCTCACTCGCACGTATCATCCATCTTCCTGAGGCACTTTTTTTCCTTTCCGTTACTCAGTTCTCCTATAATGGTTTATGCGATTTGCCCCTCCTATTTGTTGTCTTTTTTGCACCGAAACCAGATCCGCTTCTTTTGGTATTGGTGAGCGAACATTTTCCGGTTGTTGCTTATGAACTCAACTGCTTCTGGGAGAAATGGATGAAGGGGGCCATTGAGCATATGATTTTATGTTCTACATCCCGACCACCGAAACGCATTTAAAACATCTCACTGGAGAGCAAGAGCGTAAGCGTGTTGATGTTGGGAAGGCTCGTATTTTATGTGTTCGAGTTTTTCTGTTTCGGTCCTACATCAGTGAGTTATGTGCAACTGTTTTGCTCTGCCATTTGGGCAATGTCGTATTTTACTCAAACCTGAGAACCACCAGCCAACATTGTGAGTTACCCACCAATACCAAGAGTGCGTCAAAGGTGGCCGAGATTCTCATAATAAATTTGAAATTCGTTGGAAGCAAAATATACTTTACGACCGTTGCATACACATGCCATGCTGAAATGCAAGGATTGCTTCTCCCTCTAACGCGCTGTAGGCGCTTCGTAAGAATTACATTTATCTCTTTTTATCGTAATTGATTGTTATTGTTGTTTCACGCGGTCGTCATTCGGTAGTTTATGTGCGAGAATCCTCTCAAGATCTACAGGGCCCCTGGAAGCGGAAGGGGGTGGGAACATATTCGGAATGGTTTGCGAGGGGATCAAAGCGGGGTAGCGCCCGTGTGTCCAATCTCATCGTCGTATTTTATTGCTACAGGGATTCTCCCGCTTCACATGTGAGCTCTCGGCTGTTCGCACACAATTCACCGGAGTGAACAGCAGAGAAATCGTATTTTATGGTTTTAGTTTGATAGAAATCGTAAAGAAATAAACATCAATTAGAAAAGCATAAAGAAACACAATAAAAAGTACACAGTAGAGAGGTTGTCGCATTTGGATTTTCTGCTCTCCGCAGACTTGTCGATTGTTGCGTTTTGCTCTTCAAAAGACGAGACCGTAAACCGAAAGGATAGACAATCATAACAAATCGTAAAATTTTATAGTTATTGTAATTTACGAGGTGTTTACGACGCCGGGTTTTAATGCCTAAACGCCACCAACAGACCAGTCCGTGGTCAGGTTAATTGTTTGTTGTTCGGCCACGTGGAACAGTGCTGAGCAGTAGCAGACGGAAACTGCTACAATTGCATCGCGATAAGCGTGCGAAACTTGTTCGTTTTGACTTTGGAGGCGAGTATTGAAAAAGTGCAAGAAAGTGTTCAATTTATCAGTGAATGTCTGTCTCGAATAAAGTAAGTGTTCCTGAAAAAAGCCAAAATTTGTCTAAGTAAAAAAAATATCTCCAAAAAATACCAGGAAGAAAGTGTGCAATCGTTTATTTATTTTGAGAGTTTATATTATGTTTTTGTGTTCTTCAGTTTTGTGTTTTAAAAAATATATATAGAAAGTATTCAAGGAGAAGAGAAAAGTGACCCAGTTATATAACCAATTTTATAAGAAGAAACTTTAGTCTAAAGTGAGACTTGCCAAAAGTCGCCTAGAACAAAAAGTGGGATTTAAATCCATTTGTAGAGAAAATCTGAAATTTAATCAAGTATATGTTGCTGCATTGATCATACGAGCGTTTCTAGTTGGTAAGTATTCTCATAAAAGGTTTGATAACCGTAATCTAATGTTAGGCAAATATATTAATGTATTTTAGATACATACAAAAAAACCGCAAAAACTCGACGTATAATTTTCATTGTACCGTAAAGAATGTAATTATAATTGACTTAATAATGATTTATCATGCTAAGTCTTAATAATACGAAATTTGTCAGTCCAGTCCTGGCAGACTTCGCAGATTATTCGTAGTGTATAGAGTAGGTGCTGTCAACAATTTCTGACACAATTGAAAAATTGTCGAAAAACCTTCCGGTACCTCCCTGACGTGACAATACAGTTTCCACGTATTGTATTAATCGGCTTTATAAGACTTGAATAATTAAAAGAGGTCTTATATGTACCAGGTATAGCAGACATGCATGATTTGTATCATGTATGCTTGAATTTTCTAATGCGACTGATTACGTTTAATTCGAATAAAAACTAACATTGTGATATATATATATATATATATATATATATATATATATATATATATATATATATATATATATATATATATATATATATATATATATATATATATATATATATATATATATATATATATATATATATATATATATATATATATATATATATATATATATATATATATATATATATATATATATATATATATATATATATATATATATATATATATATGTATATATATATATGTATATATATATATATATATATATATATATATATATATATATATATATATATATATATATATATATATATATATATATATATATATATATATATATATATATATATATATATATATATATATATATATATATATATATATATATATATATATATATATATATATCACAGTATATTTCAATGTTGGAAAATGTTGAGCAGAGTGCAGTTATTTTCCAAATAACAACTAAAATGATCCATATTTTGACAATTATAGTTGCGATTGTAGCCGCATTTTAGGCTTGATTAGAAATGTTTTACTAACAAAGAGGAACAGTAAAATAGCTTTGTCCATTGTTTGAAATCGCTATCGTGTTCCCTACATCGACTTAAATAGTGGAATGTTTCTTGTAGTACCACATGACTTTGTTCACCCCCGTGATGTGAGATATAATTTTGAGCTAACCATTTCAAATAACAACATTGATAATTTATACAAACTCAACGGAAATGATATTGCACTTGCTGATGAATTAATTTTAGTCTTTACGTTTCAAATAAAGTCCATAATTTTATTAATAATTTCTACATGTTTCTTATAGACTTAATACGACTAACAATTTTATTGTAAAGAATAGAAAAACAAAATGGTAAAATCAAGTTAAAATTTTAACGATCAGCTGTCGGAAATAGCTACCACCTTATTGGAAAGCTTTCGAACTGCAAATTCAGAAATAAAGCTACCTTCGATCAAGCATTTGGCGAGAAGGTATGTTAGAGACCAAGAAGATTGTAATGTCTATGCTAGATAATCTCTTGTTAAGCGCAGTAAGCGTACCACGATATATTAAAAATTCCTCGAACAACAATCAATTGATTGTGCTTATGTGATTATTTGATACATTTTCAACACTTTCGCTTCGCGCCAAAAAGTATTATGGCAACAAAACTCATGAAAAATTTGAAATATTCATGCATCGAATTTCTCTTTGTGCCAATGGGTTAAACAGAAATAAACTTTGCTTCGCATAGAGCAACTATTTTTGCCGTAAAAGCGCCTCTAGTGGGATAATTCGAAATGTTTTGATAGAGATTTCTCTGGAACATATTCGTGCTTAAGTGGAGACCTCTTCGTCTCGATAAGTGCAATATTAAAATAGATGGAGGCCAAAAACGAAAATTGATCCTGCAAATCTACGTCGAAAATCTGATACTGGCCATTTTTGCCTACATCGAGCCATTAGTGTAGCGTCTGTGTCACCTTTTCAGTTTTATTTAACTTACCTTTGATAATTTCCTAATACTATTCGATTGGGTGAAACAGCTTCGAGTCCATCGGTTTGTTGGTGATAAAAAGTTTGATTTTGAGCCCGCATCTGAAAATTCCTGGCCAGATTATCAGTTTTCGGGCGAATGTATTGGGAAAACAAACTTGAATTTCCTGGGGATATCACCCTGAAGATCACGTCGGGTTTTCGATGTGAGTGAGCGCGATCAATTTTGGTTATTCGTCTTCCATCTAACACAGCTTTTTTAATACTGCCCATATCGAGACGTATTTTTTCCTTGAATCAAGTGGTCGGTGTGTGTTAAGTCAGACCAAAGTAAGTGACAATATATTGATTTCGAGAAAAACGAGTTTAAAGTTTGAATCTCAGCATCCTTAGCGTTAAAATGGAAATTTATTTTTGCCATAATTCTTGTTTATTGTTACATATTTCAAATGTGGCAAAAGTCGAATGTAGCTGAAGATATTCTTTATCCAGTACTATCATTATCTCATTTTTTTATGTTTTGCGACTTAGTCCGGTCTGACTTAACACCGACCAAGTATATTTTCCAAACTAATCACTACCAGAACATCCAAAATCTAACCTCTAGAGGTTCTCATACGGAATAAACAAACTGTCCAGATTCTAAGTGAAGCAGACTTTAGTAGACACTGATGTAACTAATGGATTCAAATGGAATTAATATGGGAGCGTATATGAATAAGGGTTTTTCTACCAATCCGCTGTTCACAGAATTGCACAATTTAAGGAAGAGCTGATTAAAATCGTATGCCTCAATATGGACAAAATATCATGTTTCAATGATTTATTTTTTATTTTACTTTGGTTCGTCCTAATGATACCTACCAAATAAAAGCGGCTGAAGAGTAAAAGTGATTCTAGTATTCATATACGGTCACCGCATGCGCATATTGCTTGCTTGCTCTCAGTTAGCAAATTACTCCGAAGTCGGAAATTCCCTTATATTTTACGCTGAATATCATTTTGGTTGCTTTTTTCGGCATTCGCGATACAATAACATCAACCTTATATTAACAATAAGAGTTATATTATTTGCATTCACTGTATTCGTTACACTCATTTCGTTTTTATGTTAATTGGGAATATTATTTTCTTAATCATTAAAATTGCTATTACATATACATTAAATTCAACTATGCGCATTGCGTTCATTATAATCAGTATGCAAGTCATATTTATTACATACATTATACGCGTTATGTTCAGTATTTTCACTATAAGCACTTTAATGCCACTGGGTCGAGAGGGAGCATCAGAGTTGCATTCGAGTAGCAACTACTGGAGTTGCGTTATTCAGATAGCTGGATCCTACCGCTCGAAGAAGATCCTGCTTTCCTTTGCATTGCGTATAAATTATCCTGATTGTGGATCTGCTCCTTTTTGGTGCTTGCTACAACGATAATGTGAACGTTGTTTAACTTTGCTAGTAAAAGCATTCACAGCCACCGCACGGTGGTTTTAAACGTGAAAAATGTGATCGAGTCGTATAAATTCGAAATAATCACTGAGAACGTCTCAAAAAGCCGCCATCTTGGAAAACGGAAAAGCAGTTTTTTCTCAAATCGTCGGAAAAATCTATATGAAAATGAATTAATGTATTCGGGACAATGGTAGAGTGTAGGTAGACCGTTTTCCGACAAAATTCGCAAATATCTAAAAAATAACTGTTCTAGATATAAAGTTGCTTCGTTCATCAATATAATGTATTTCCGTAACTTTTTAACGAAATTCAATTAGTTAGAACCCTGCCAACAGAAAACAAAAGATTAGTCCGAATGATTTTGCACCCGCTTGTAATGGCCCTGCCACTTCTAGTTTTTCAATCTGCATATTTCCATCTCACTTGAGTACTATGGCTTTAAAATTTTTATAACTTTCCCTACCTAGTAATTTCTAGATAATTGAATGTTGTTTAAAAAAGTAAAAAAGAAAATATGACCACATATTAGTCGAAATAATTAAATGAAAAAAGTATATCAGTAATTGTGACATTTTTGCAGAACATTTTAAACTTCTAAAAAATCTTGGAAAATAGTACTTACGAAAAGAAATAATTTTTTGATCTGCTCGATCTAAAATAATGCTCTACAACGCAAAGATAATGAAAGATAGGATATTACTAACTTCGGCGAAGTTTCTTGTAGAAGAATTTACTCTAACTTAGCAAAATACACAAACTTGTTATCATGAATTATACGAGAAAAAAATTTACATCTCGCTTATGGAATGATTGATCTTTTTATAATTGAAAAGAAGGGGTGTCCCATGGTCATAAATACTCCCGATTGTAGAACATTTCGAAGTTATTCAAAACGATCACGATTTTCACATTTTAAACCACTCTGCACAGGAATACTACATGCAACGGATGGTTAGTTCCTAAATCATCAACATCATAATCCGTATGCTTAGGGCATTCTTTAACTGACTGCGAAAATCGTAGAAAGTTCGAAAAAGTTTTTTAAGTCAGTTCAATTGCCATTTCAAAACTATAAAAGCCTCTTTTGCTGCCTTTCGCTCTAAGCCAATAGTGAAAATGGATCGAGTTGACCAGATTCGACTTCTCTACACAGACATCACGGATTGAAGTAAGCTGATAGGTAAGGTAAGTATCTTCTTATTGCACCCTCGAACATAGATGAGTCAAACATCTCAACAGCTATTATGAGAGTTTCTTTTGATTAATATACAAGATCATACGAACCAACTTTGTAGAAATCTATGTTCAACCATTACCTGCCTTGAATCAACGAATGAATATCCGGACACATAACAATTAAGTATACGTTTCAGAAATAATTACTCTTTAAAGTAACTCAGAATATATAAATAAATAAATAAAGATGTTTTCTAGTATGCTTATTTGATTGTTGCGTCGATTTTGTTGGCTATCTTCGGCAAATTTGAGACTAAGAAAAACGAAAGCAATGAAAATGAAAGACGGATAGGTATTCTAGAGCGAATCAGTTATAAACTTAGAACGGAAAACTAGGACTAGGCAGGCTCATATGGACATAATCGAAAGGAAATTTGAAGAATTCTTTGCCTTCTGCTAAGTAGGAGTTGGGCGTTGCACCCAAGTCTACCGCATGGTCTATGGTAGAACATAACTCATCATCATGTTTTACCACTGACGCCGAATACCTATCCGTCTTTCATTTTCATTGCTTTCGTTTTTCTTAGTCTCAAATTTGCCGAAAATAGCCAACAAAATCGATTCAGTAGAACCTTGCGGCAACTAAAACATAGTAACATATAAATTATTTGATTGTTACATTCCTAATAGCTTAATTTACCATAGTAATGATACAAAATATTCTCGTTATCCCATTAGCGACGGAAGAAAAATAAACAAGGAGTGATAATATTATGTCATTATCCGGACACTTTTTAATCATCCAATTAACACCGAATTACGCCGTTTACTTAGATATCAATGGAGTAAGAAAACTTGCTTGGTTTCACTACAAAAAATTGCCGTTCGAGATTTTCCATAAAAAGGTTGTTTTCCAAAGTTTCGTTAACCGGCTGACCATAGCATGGCCGCCGTGTGCAGCTCCAATTGTCATGCATATTGAGAGTGTTTGAGAGAGGCTATCTTCATTTCTTAAGGGGGGTAAGGGTTTCAGCAAGAAAAAAATCACTTTTTCGATTTTTTTAGAACTTGGGCTTGAGCGAATTGATCAAAACTTGTGTGTAGTATAATGCATCATTTCAATAACATTCTGTAATTTTTTCATGTAAAATATCGACAAGCGAATCGGTAATGAAGCTTTTTGTAGAACGTCTCTGGAAAAACACGATTTTTGCGGTGTTACCTGCCATTCAAAAACAACTTAACCGATTTATTTCAAATTTTGCATACACATTCTATGTAAAAACTACCTAACCCCGATGTTGAGTTTTTGAGATAATCTCTGCAATGGCCTGAAACACTTCAAAATCGTATCAAAGTTACTTTTATTCAATTATTTTAGGTAGGAAATATTTCAAACCACGCACTGAGTAGTAGTGTGCTGACGAAGATATTGGGTATATAAGTATTTATAGAGAATAATGGATCAGACGAAGATATATTACTGAATTTAATCAGTAGAGAAATGTGGGTTTTCGACTACGTAAATGTCTCAAACTAATCAAACACTCACACTCACACACTTCATACGCACTAAAAGAAAAGCCAATTCGTTGTATTCTCTAAAATAGATAGGGGCAACAGAAGAGCTTCGAAATGGTACCCCATTATAATCCATTACAGTCATCGTTTGATTAATGACTTTTTTCCAGCCTTTTTATATTTGGAAAATATTTTGTTTCGAATCTAGACACTCTTTTAGGAAAAATAGAATTCCTCTAGTCTTCCTATTTCATATTCTTTAAATTTAAAACGAACGATAGAAGAATTGTATGCGAATGCTGCATCAACTATGCACTCACCAAGGTAAAGGGCAGGTGACTTGTAGTCATCGCATTCGAGCTTGAAAACGCAGCTACACAACAAGTGTTCCTTGAAACACGAGAACCAAGCTTGAACAGCAGCAATTATTTACAAGGACACTGACCGAAGCTGCCTGTATTACCTTGTAAGAACTAGTGTCACAAGGTAATAAAGCAATTTTATGGCAATAATAAAACAACTGCAAAAATTTCCAGATTTTTTTTTCCTTACTGCGATTGCCACGTAATTTTTGTTGCGCCAGCATGGTTCCATACTGTACGGTTTTCACCAAATTAAATAATAAAACCGAATTCAAAGAAACAGTATTCTACGTTAAAAATTGAACATTTAGATGCAGCCAACAATCGAGTAGAACATTTTTTTTCTCAAGGGCTCTAAAAAGAAGAATAGGACTCCACGCAAACAGGTTTTTTGGGCGACTTACCTGAGAAAAATGGAATGCGGCGAAAAGCTGTGATACTCCCAAAATAGGGAATGAGAAGGAATGGTTTTAGCCTAAAACACGAACTTCGAGGTCAACGTGGTGTTGTCGCTCTGTTGCTATCTGTTACCGCTGAGGTGCGTCTTGTTTCCTTTTAAAAATTCTGGCGAAAACATTTTTTTTACCGTCGTTCGTGTTCTTGTTTCTCTCTGTCTTTGACAGTCTCTTTTGAAATTCAGATTGTACACGTCTCATCCGTCCGAGCCTCGCGAAGGTTGTCTAAATTTGCAATAAATCATACAATATGTTATTATGTATGCAAGCTTTTTCTTTCTTTATAATCCTGCACGGGCCGCGTTCCACAGAAAGATTCAGCAAAGTAAGAAATTTAAAGGATATACTTCTATAACACTGAAATTAATAAAATATAATAATAATGATAATAATAATGTTACCGAATGATTTATGTACAAGATTACAAATGTGTAGTGCAATTTGCAAAGCGAAACTCCAATCCACTGCAAGAGATCGCAAGTATGAAAAAATGAGGCGATACTCACACATGGAGGGTGACAGGTCCGAGTTTTTTGCACTATTTGTCTTCTTCCTGTACGTACTCAAAGGAAAACACGGTACAGAAATCAGCGAAAGAACCTGTTTTTCACCGTTGTTCTGGAGATTGCGTTGTTGATTTTTCGTATTGCATTGCCTGTAGTTAGTGCCATGTGAGTCCATGGCGTTGTACTAATGGTTGAATTTCCGGAACACGTTCTCGGTACAGATTTTATACCTTTCTGGCTAACCTGTTGAACAATGCGTAAATAGTGGGATAGTTAACACTCAACGACAGATACATGAAAGTATGAAAGAAACAGCGATCTTAATTCATCTAATGATATGATTGTGCATTTCTCATACATGCTGACTATAATTACCTAAGATGAATACAATAATATATTACACTCAGTTCCTATCCATTTACCATATAATCAAATAAATTTATCGATTTCGAATTGTTTTCACGGAGTATTTTATTGCTGAATAGTACAGAATATATGGAAATTGATATGTTTCGATGGTTTGTTAGCTGTTCAATATTTATGTCTATTAGTGAAAATACCATATTTGTTATGCAATCGAAAAGCCACTAAAATTTCGTATTCTATCAGAGATGATATGCTACAACATGAAAATGAACATGAGGTGTTGTCAACGCTAATGAAGTATTTGTTGAAGTTCCAGTTAAACCAGTATATAATTTTTATCGTAGCTCACAAATTCCAAATTCTTGTCTCCTAATGACTCAGTATTTCTCAATTGGTCCCAACTCTGGTGCATTCAGCAATTAAGATCCTTTGGTAAGAAATTGAGCTCCTAAGCCTTTCCCACTTCGGAATATCTTTCGAGTAATGGCACATGGCAAAATCCGGCAAGAAAAGTGTACGGCTTTCCTGAAATCTCAGAAGTGAAAGTACACGCTTTTGGGGCATTCTTTGAAGTACACCTGCCCATTATCTGCTCCGGTTGTAAAGAACGGGGTGCTCCGCTATGCACACGAGCTAATTGTCTGCCAAATCCTGTATTTTTTGACAAACTTAGTCTTGTTCTGCTTTCCTATTTTTTCAGGGACGTCGAGTTTATCACAAGCAATGAAGAAAAAGATTTTTGGAAACT
>NC_080671.1:464502431-464527431 GCF_030247195.1 Topomyia yanbarensis | reverse complement strand
AGTTTTTTTTCTTCATAAGAGCATTGCAGAATGGATTTCATACACACATCAAGTATTTTTAGTACACAATCTAATACTACTTGTTAGATAAAAATAGACAGTAAAAGTGAAAGCATCTTCACAAATAATGCTCAATATAAATGGAATCTCTAGTATCTCTAGTTGTGGGATTTAATCAAACAAGATTACAAATAGAAATTAATCTGATACAATAATTAGTTGCATGTAATATATCTCGTATTATCATCCCTCCCGTAAAAAAATCCCATCAAGCGCAACTTCAATTAGGAATTTAGTCCAGCGGTTAATTCACGATTTAAATTTTAGAAAACCGTTTTTTATTTGTACTGAGAAATTTATCGTGTTATTTAGTCATTTAGATAGTTTAGTATTCACTGAACTTCACACTTCAGTGTTACAAAAATGTCGATATTCTAGTATCTGTTTTAAATACAGGGTGTTTGGTTTATGAGTAAGAATCTCTCGAGGGGTGATTTACTGCCATATTTGGAGCAAATAATCGTTCTACATATACCATCAAATCTCAACCGTTACAGAGTTATTGAACTTTTTGTGTAAAAAACTTGTTTATATTAAAACACCTCCAACTCAAAAAGTATACCTCGTATTCTAAATCTTTTAGTGCCATTGGAAAGGTGAGAAAATTTTCTATTGAATAATGTCCTCCTATCTCTCAGATAATTAGTTTTAATTACCTTTTAGTTGTAAAGTAGTTAAAAGTTAGTGTTTTTGATGAGATTTTTTAAAATTTTCTCAAAATAATGAATTATGACTATAGCAATATCTATTATCAAAAAGTTGGGTTTGAGGACGATTCATAATTTGTTCTTCAACATAATATTCCTATCTCTTCTCGTTTCCTTGTAATTTGACTTTAAAACTTTTCTTGTAATTGACTTGAAAGTTCTTAAAAGACTCTAATTTAAAAAATATGCTTTATATCGCTATTATCAGGGCTTCATTGGAAAGCTGAGAAAATTTCCATTCGATGTATGTGCAGATATCTTTTAGTTAAGTGTACTACATGACTTTTTACTAGTAAAATAACTCAAAATTTGCGTTTTTTGGTGATTTTTATAATTATTCTAATTATTAATGAACTAAATTTATCGTCACTATTGTTCATTTGGTGCCCCTTAATATTCTCTATAACTTGACACTTTATCCCTATCGCTTTTCATTTCGCTGCAATTTAATAGTTAACACAGCATGGCCTTATCACAAATGCAGTGGGTTCGAAATCGTTGTTTTTGCATATGAAACGAGAAGATAAAAATGATTTTGCTTCGAAACTAAAAGAGATAATTGAATAGAGTCAAAGGAATAATTGTAGAACTTGCTGAGATGCATTAATTTCATGATAATAATGGTGAAGTTTATTATTTACCATTTTTTAGAAAATAACGAAAATGCTAATAATAACACTAACTTTAAACTAATTAACTTCTAAAAGAATACTAAATTCACTTAACTGAAAGGTATTAATACATTTTTCTCTGCAAAATTTTCCTGGCTTTCGAATAAAAATAAGAAAAGGTACAATAAGTGCCATACTTTTTCAATAAGAGCTAGTATTAGTGAATATGAGATAAAAATATCCAAGTTCAATATTGGGTACACATGAAAACAAGACAAGATAAGTGTATCATGTCAAAGAACAAATTATACAACTTTTCAAGACTAACAATTTGAATTATTAAAATAGTGATGTTAACTATTAAGATTTTCGCGAAGTGAACGAAAAATCGATCAAAGTTGTTAAATTTTAAATAAATTACTGTGAAAAGATTACTTAACCTAATTAGCTGAAACATTTGAGGACATTTTTCAGTGGAAAATTTTCTCACCTATCCAATGGATCCAAAATATTTGAAATACAAAGTATATTTTTTGAGTTAGAGTTATTTTAAGACAACTAAGTTTTTAACACAAAAAATTCAATAACTTAGTAACGGTTGAGATTTGATGGAACAATTTTTGCTCCAATTATGACAGTAAATCACCCCTCGAGAGATTCTTACTCATGAACCAAACACCCTGTATATCAACATCCAACATCAATCAAATGCTACATGTATATAGCTAATCAAATAAACACTACACAGTACACTCAAAACTAACAATAATGGAGATTTTGGTCGATGTTAAGTCAGACTGGACTAAGCAACAAAATCTCAAAAAGTGAGATAATGATAGTAGTGGATAAAGAATTTCTTGAGCTACATTCGACTTCTGTCAGATTTGGAATAAGTTTTAATTAGCAAGAATTATGGCAAAAGTTCATTATTTCCCTAAAAGGAAAGTTCGACCTATGAACATTTGAAATGCATACCGATCGGTATTGATGTAAAATTCATGTTTAATGCAAAATAATGAGTGTTTTCATCTTTTTGACCATTTTTACAAACTAAGCTAGCATAAACAAGTTAAAATAAATAAAACTCAATGTAATAGATAACAAATACAACTTTTTTATATATATGTTATCGAAATAAAATATGCCAGTGGGTCTGGTTTGAATTTTAATTTTAGAAAAAGCTTAAATTTTATGTTTTGCTTATATTTTCAAAATTCGATTGGGACATTATCGACGAAAAACTTTTTTTGACTTCTAATATACAATATGTTTCTTGATAATCCGATTACGTATAAGGAAACAAATCGCAAATAGCATCTGTTTTAATTGTATGCAATGTAATGTAATTTTGACTGAACATCAAATGTAAATCCTTAAATAAACGATTTCATTTATAATTATACATAATTAATTTCCTTCCTACTAGTAAAGCTGTACAGTAGTCGACTAATTTATGTATAATCGGACCTACCAAGATACCATCAGTTTTAGGCCAAAGTCCTGCGAAAGTTTCAAGTTGACCAGCACGAGCGATAAATAATGACATTTAACTGCCCACGTTCAATTGACCGCTCATTTATAAAATTAAAGGCAAACCACAGAATAACGTCGCCGTTGGTCATAAATTGGAGCGCCATTTTGAATGGATCGAATGTGAGCAAGTAAGGGAGAGTCCAGTTCTTCCTTATCCAGCAGAAGCCACACAAAACTTCGTTAATTAAGGCTTCGAAGGCGCAAGTTTTCGCCGACAGGCAGGGCAGGAAGATGGAAGTGCTAAGATAAGGCTTCGCTTCGTTGTGCTTTGTGTGAGCGCGTTTTTCGCAAATGGCCATCTTGTGCCGAAGGGAAAGAGATATGAAAACGATTGCTTGGGGGGTCGTAAATCGCGGCAAAATTCGTTCCGAAACAAAGCCTACGCTCAGGTTTGTTCCGAACGATATCGGAGGAGGGGAAAGGGGATCAGTCGACCGTGCCTGTAGCAATGGAGCGTGAAATAGGTATTGGGTATGGGAATCGAAATATGGCGGTCGTTAAAGGAGCCTCTCGCGTGCTTCCGAAGACTGCTTGCCAATGACTTGCTCAAAACTTACTTTTAGAAACTAAATCAGAAACCAGGGATGGTAAAGTTTCGAGAAATAAGCAAATTTATGAAAATTTTATTTTATTTGTTTGCGCTTTAGTTTCTTTCAAATCCCAGACCTTTGCTTTGGAATGAACTTTCCAGGACTTGGGGTGCCATTAAAATAATAAATCTCCCCTGTCCACTTCGTTTCTGTTCGCCGTCGATGGCTACTTGGCATCGCTTGCATCCTAGGGGCTGCAAGATAAAAATAATACCTACACGACCAACGAGCCTTGGGGCAAAATAGGGATAAGAACGAAACGAAAAAAAAGTGCTAAGACGAAGAAATAAACGCAACGCTGTCGGAGGGGGAAAAGGACAAGAAAAACGAGCACATTATTAAGATGTACAACGGTTACGTGCTCTACCCAGAAGCGGGCGTTGTAGAATGGTAGTAGTTCGAGAAAACTTTAGTTTCAACATATTTCTGTCAGAGAGAATATTACAATATTATTGCCTGCGACTTGCGAGAAATTTGCGGTTACAAGAATTAGACGTAAAGTTTATTTTGTGCATGTTTCAGCGATTTTAGGTAATAATAAGGAAACAGTAGCAGGTAGGTTTCTAGTTAAATAATTCCTTTGATTTAATGATGGTTAGTAGATTTAATGATGGTTAGTATTGCATTACTTTGATTGCATCTATTCGGTGGAGTATAATATTTCGATATTTTACTTTTTATATATTTTAACAAAGAAATATTCAATCTTATTTTCAATGTTTCGTGTTCGAAAAATAATATACAACTTGTTGTGCACCAAAATTGTTTAGTTTTTACTTTTTTGTAATTTTTTGGTTATTCAGAACTATTTTTTTCATTTTGACGATTACAGTTACTTTGTTAAAAAATTTCCTCTTTTCATTATTCATTTTTACTGAATAACATTGAGTACATTTCTTTCAATTTAATTCCAACTACACACCCGCCTTTTACATACAAAATTATGGCCTAAGACAGTTGTTATCTGCAATTTCTCGTAGAAAGTTTAATATTTGAGAAAACTTAAATAAAAAAAATTATTCTATTTGAGAGAAAGAATATTGAAAATGAAATTCTTCATATTTTTCGAAAGGTCGGGGGTGGAGGAGCTAAATGTGGATAGTAGTGCAGATAAGGTAATGGCAGTAGAGCCCAATGCGGCCCTATTTCGCACCTCTTGCTTTCGAATCAAATATATGAGAAATAGAAGTGTTCAAAAATAAGTTCAAGTTATATGCTTCATTAGTTATGGACATGATCATTCAAAAGTATCGGCTAAATCCAGCCGTGAATTACCGCCTCATACATATCTCGTTATTCCGCCAACAATATATTAAACATTGCATGGAAATTTATTTTAGCTGAAAAATCCATTTCTTATTAATTGATTCTCGTTAAACGCTAGGACAGGCCTAGTGCTATAATACGTGATTCAGAAATACGAAAGTCCCTTTTGCGATATGTTTCTTTAGATAGATACACTACCATTATCAAAACAATCTTACTGCAATCAGCACAAGGGAAAGGATCAGCAGTATGGCCACATAAAACATAAACTTGAAAATATATGATAATGCAATTTCAAATATAAGTAGTCAATTATTTCAAGTTATTCATACAGTTGCTGATTGCAGAGATTTTTTTCATCTACACTTAAAATTCGGCTTGTGATAATGCAATGTTTGATGTTAAACTAGTCGCTACCAGTTGTTAGTCTTCGAATGGTTATTTTCAGCAAGCGTAATTCTGGGAGCTATTTTAAAGGTTGATGAGGTTCTTTCGTGTGTGATGTTTATATTTCTTTTGATCAGATGAAAATAGTAGAATTATTCGTCAGACATGATCTGAAAACCTAGTTAGAAATTTTTCGGGGCAATAGAATATAAGGTATTACGTTTCAATCAGATTTTTTCTCGAAGCGGTGAAATTTGGCACGTCAAAAAGGTGGTCATTCAATTGCTGCATGGAGAATAGATGCACAGAATAGAATATTTATTTTTATTTATGCTGAAAATTGAGTCAATTCTGCTAAATAAATATTATGTAGATGAAGAAACAGTACACCGATACTTTATTCTGAGAATGGTTATAGATACAATAACTTCATTAAAAAGTTGTTCAAAGAATAGTATTGCCCACTCCCCAGTAGCGTAAACATAGATTAAATACGTTTGAGTTGCTTTCAAAACGATTCCGGAGTTTTCGAAGAAACAACAAACGTGTCTACAACGTTTTTCATAGAATGAATTCTGATTTTCGTAGAATTTCTGATTTTTATCTGAAACTTTTCATAAATTTCCGTCTTCCAGCTTGCATATTGCTAATGATTTAGAATTATCTTGATGCTCGATGCGTTGTCGTAATGTATCACAAATCATATGTATTATACTATTTTGATTAAAAATATCAGCGAGTAAATAGTTGACATGAACGTTTTCTTCTGGGTGCAATTTTATTAATTCAACTTACATCACAACACACATTCTAAGCAGATTACAAATGCACTAGTTTGTAGATTTTTGTTTCAACATGCTACTACTTTCAACATTTCTTTTTTTGTGATCCAGAGGATACGGTCGCCTTTCTTTCATGATACCACACACCACTCTAAAAAGCGCCCACTTTTTTACTGCTTTCCTTTCAGAACGGAGTGTGAGGTCAAGGATTTATCGCTTTAATGGTCTGCTATATCTCTTTTTTTATGTTTATAAGAAAAAGAAACATTTTAATGGGGGAAAAGTCTCCCTTTCCCACTGCGTTCCATATTCTCGAAGAAAGCTGTGCCAGTGCTGGGAAAGTGGTGCCCAGGCAAGTAACATCTTCAGTGGCGCACATGTTGTTCTTCGGCGAATGAGTTTCCTCATTGTCTTCTCGTGCAAGCCGTTGTCGCCCTTCCCCGATCCGACTGAGAACTTATGTGGTACGTGCTTCGTTTCTTGAAAGTGAATTAAAAACGTCTGCGCTCTGTTGCAAGCATGGAAAATGGCGAACGTTGCCATTTCTCCTAATTACACGCTTAATTGAAGAAAATTAAATTGGGAAATTATTTAAATTTTTCGCAAGTTTTCTCTCAATTCTAGATATGTGAGCTTAGGAATTTTTGCCACGGTATGCAACAGATGCAGTTAGCTTCCTCCACCCTCAGGCAGAAAAAAACTTATTTGATTTTTTGTTAGTCGCATTCGATGCGGTGGCACGAGTGGCGCAAAAGTTCCATGATGACATCACGTGCTGGAAAAGTGGTCTTCGGCAAGCCTGTGCAGCAAAGCGGACAATCGCAATATTTATTCATTAAAATAATACAAATATTTCATCATCATTCTGGGAGAGCGGGGAACGAGTAGTTTATTCAACCAACTGCTGTCTGGTGCATCTTATGGTTTCAGTTCAGGTACAGAGAGCAAGTAACACTGCTTGCGTTTTAATATTCTATATTAAATTGAATTGTGCTGGCGGCACTGGCGGTGGTTTTGGTAATGCAACCTAGTCGCTGGCCAGATTGGGACGTGTGAACAACACATTGTATGATAACCGTTACTTCTAATTTTTGCTAACTTCCGACTGCAAGGTGGGGGCTGTTTTGAAACTCGCTTTCTGTTTCCGCATGGAACATGTTTGGTGTTATGTCTCCTGCTATTCATTTATCTTACTATACCGTGATATTTATACGATGGTCTGTTGTTTTCAAAAGAGGCTAGCTCAAGCTATGAAACCAAATGCTAAGAGGATGTTTAACCCCCTACCCCCAAAATGCTACGTCATTTATGAATGACCCATTAGCCTTCTATCAAGCTATTGAATAAAGCTTGATACTTTTACTTATTGTGCATTGAGTGCAATGGTAATCAGGTCTATCTCAAGGAGTACAGGATACAACAAGAGCTCGGATTATTTGACATTTATTTTCCACACTCTTTGCTCGCATGCATGAGTAGCATCTGCTGATAAATGAACTTGGAACCAGCCGACCATGCCAATCACTGCTTTTGTATGTACCTGAAACATATACACTCTCAACAACAACTGAAGTAACTTCCCAAGTAACAATTGAAGTTTTATAGCACACTACAAGTGCAGTCTAAGTTTTATGAGTTACTATAAAACTGCCATGAAACCGCAATTGTTACTAGGGTTGTTAAAGCCATAATAAACAAAAAATAAATAATTGAAGTAATCCATTTTATTGAAAATAAATCAATTTCTCAAAAAATCTATAGAAAAGTCGACAATTTTTCGTATTTTTTCTGAAAATATAAAAAAATCCAACAGTTTATGTTTACTACCAGGACGTCACAAAATTGTTTAGTGTAAGCCTAAGATTATGCAAATAGTAATGACGCCGAATCTTTGAATAACAACTCGACATCTCATTTGTTTAGTTACCATGTATCTCTCAGTGTCATTTCATTCATTCGTCTCTCTGAATATAAGCTTCCTTATTTTGACAAGTTGGCCTCAGCTTAATCCAATTCTTTCAGCCTAAACACAGTCAGTTGAGCTGTGCATAAACACTTGGCTAGTCACAAAAGTATAGAATATAAATTATATAGGCATAGAATTGATTTTTTTCAATACGTTCGTCAGAGAAGATTGAAAGTAGAGGAGAGTGGTCCGCTTGATCCCACTTTTGTTTTTTCCTCATAACTTTTTAATGAAATCAAAATTTTAAATGCATAATTCGCCATCTTGTAGTCAACTTGAATTGTAAGAGCTATGAATACTGTGGAATTGTAAGAGCTAATAATTACTGTCAGTAATATGAACAGTTTTGAAAATCATGCCAAAACGAGGTTTTGGTAAAAACTTGTGGCAACCTGATCCCCTGCCTACTAGGGCTAACGAAACAAAACACACTATGACGTATAGAGATGAAAGTTCAGCTAACCACCTATCTTGACAAATTAATTAATAAGACTACCTTTTTAGATGCACGTCACACTTTAATCACTGTAGAAAGTCAAGACAAGTATTTGCGGTAAATCAGTGCTGTTTAACTGTCTTTTTAAACCTTCAATGACCTATACCATCATTTGTTCAACATAAAAGCATTTTAGTTCAATTCATAATGCCAGGTACGTTATGAAAATGATGTTTTTTTCTATTTCTAGACATTTTTAAAGTGTTTGAGAGAACTAATGATAGGGATCCCCAGTGTTACATGGATCAAAGATACCTGTTGTATGAGGTGAACAATTTTTTTTTAAATTGTTGAAATCCTTCCATTACACTAGTTTACAAATTTTGCGGTAATCGCGTTATGTTTTCTAAATCAATTTTGGGTCGATGAGCAGGATAGCAATGCTCATTCTCTTCTCCAAAGAAGCGTTTTCGAGATTATTTTGAAAGATATGTTTTGAATACTTTTTCCAGTTATTTGTCAATATTCGTCGATCCGATCGACGTAACAGACTTACAGTTCGAAAAAAAAAAAAAAATCAACTTATTGATTGTATTGAAAAGATGATTTTCTCACAAGATATTGACCAATAACCAAAAGACAAAAAAATGTTTTTCGAAAAAAATCGCTACAACGCTTCTTTGAAAAAAAAAGAATTTTGTTTTCATGTTCAGCGACCTAAAATGAGCCCAGATTTTTTTTTGTAAAATAGCGTTAAAGATTTAGGTGATTACATGCAAAAATTTTATTTTCAATTCACTTCTAAACTGAGGAAAATTGTACTGCCCGAATTTTTTGAAAATATTATGTTTATAATTAATTATAAATAAATAAATAAATTATAAATAAATGTTATCTTGAAATGGCAAATTAAAAGTGGAACAAATATCAAATATACAACGACCTCAACTGACGCTAACTCAAACACTACCATGACACTTGACTTGGAGGCTAGCCTTACCCCCTAGATAGCACAAAACCAAAGCGAAACCTAGAACAGTAACCACGTATTCTCAGAACCTTCCAAAGATGTACACAAATTTACTAAGTGCATGTAACAGCACCGGACCCAACAAACGGATTCGCAAAACCGCTTATCGTCCTTGATATCCACGTGAGAAGATTTACTTTTATTACTATTGCTCCATTAAGGTAGTGTTTCTTATATGGTTAAAATTACGGAAACAAAGACAAAAAAGAAAAGCCAATCGCACAAGGAAGCCATGGAGCAACCACTTAAGATCACTCACAAATAAGCTCTTTTTTCGCCGACACAAAAAAAAACCATTTCGATTGCCCCGGTTCTTACACCGAAACAGATGCAAAGGAATACTCGACCACTATATGGGCAGAGATCAGCCCCGTGAAAACTGTTTGTTGCCTGAAGCTGCCACCAAATGCCAGTAGCGCTAGCTACGTTTCAAATGTTCAAGGTCTGTTCACATGAACTGTATAACACTGTTTAAAAGTTGCAATCAAAACAAGTAATTAATAACAATATATGAGAATTCACGCTTTCTCTTGCATCGCTTCTTCTCCACAAAATCCGAACGCTTTTATAACCTGAGTACCAAATAAGCACGTCAAAATGAAGTTTGTTTGCATTCGGAATGTTTCAGGTCGAGTTAACAACATTGGCTCGTAGCAATGTGAACGTTGCTTAAAGCGCGTTCGCTGTCATTTTTGACAACTAGCCGAGCCAGAAAGCCAGCTTATGTTGGCTTCACTCATTTTTCAAAGAAACGTCAAAACATTCACCCCCTTGGCAGAGATAGATTGTTTATTTATGACTTCATTAATGATTTCTTCTTCTCAATTTCATAAATAGCAGATTAAGTGCAATAAATTCACGACAAGATAGTTTAATTGCAGCCATATTTTGATTTCGCTGTATAATGCAGCGTCTAGTGTGTATGTTTCTCTCTTCCATTGACCGCGTGGTCAAACTGTGGCTTTCGGAGGACAGCAAACACTCCAATGATCAGAATGTTCACCAGACTGGAAAATTAAATTCACGGTACAGGAGACGGTTGGGCGTGGACATAGCTTGAGGTGTGCTGGGGACTAATTAAGAATCTCTCTCTGGGACGAACCGATAGTAGTATTGGAATTGGAAAGAGAAAAGGAAAAAAAAACAATGATGGTGGCATTTCGTGGCAAAGAATCCAAATATTAAATCCAATAAATTACTTCGAGGTATAAATTTAGAAATACCGCTCGAATGGAGATCGTCTCCCGAAGCATGAGTCTGGTCTTAATGGACCGTGAACTCTCAACTATTATGATGTTCTAATTTTATCCGCCTAAGGAGAAACACCTACTTTGAAGTCGAGCAAAAGTACGCTCTACAATATACAGGAACTCGTACGACGATTGCTGACTAATAATTCACTCGATGCCGTAGCCCTCTTCCTGTGCGCAAGCCGCAAATTTCCCGTATGTTCTTCACACTCCAGTTGGTTTTCCAAATTCCGAGACGAATTCCAAATGCTGGGAAATGATGTGCTACAATACGGCTATGACTAGTCCATGTCATCACAATATTATTTCATTTGCTTGCAACATATGGAAAACGTATTTGTCCTACCTAGGAAAACCGCGGGGTGTTCGGTTCGTTTGATAATCAATAAATTTCATCGAATGGCTTTTAGCTATTGCTTAATTCCACGGGATTCATCCGAAACTACCTGAATGTTGAAAGTGTGTGGGTTAGCAGAAACTTGTTTCATGACAAGAGTATAAGACTTTCCATAGTCGTCCTCTTGGATTGTTTTAGGTGGGGGCAATGGACCTTTGACAAGAAAAATGCTTTACAATCTAACATACAATTTTGGTGAAAGTGGGGGTCAACTCCTGCTTCATTCGCGTTCTTTAGATTTCGAAACTACCACAGACGTTGTTTGATCACATTTTTTTACGAAAGAAGTACAAAAAATAGCTTCCTTCAAGATTCAGCTGATATGAGTGCATTTTGGCTCGTAAATTTTTACAGCTTCGGAATCGTTTCTACTGTGTTGGCCCTGGCAGTTGCTTTAAGGGCTGGTACCAACGGACGAACCCAAGTGCTAGCATAGGTAAAAAGGCACCGCATTCAGTTATTGACGACCACCAGCAGTAGAAAGGGACATTCGCTTCACTATCGCTACTTTCCGGTAGATGGCGTTAAAGGTTAATTTAGTGGAAGTAATGGAAATGGATTTTATGGAACAGAAACGTTAATGGATTAAGTATATCTATCGAAGGCTAGTTCGCAAATGCTCTTCAGCTCTTCAATACTTTATGAGATAGTGAACAAACATTTTGAATGCGGTAGATTCCAATTAAAACCGAATCAAAATGACGCGTTTGAAGAGAAGTATGCTTTTGCAACATTTCCAGCGGATACAATGGTTCAAAGCAACATTGAAAATCTGATACACCCGCGAGGACAATAGTGTTTCCAAAAACATGTTTTGAACAACTGATTTAATATGCGCTTAGAGGACTTAGGACCCGACCGAAGCTGGTTTCACAATTTCAGGCGAGTGCGTTGCGAAACGTATACCACTCACCTTGTCACATACGAGTTCATAATTTGAATTATAAAAATATCGCCGATGGCAATAAAAATTCAGTAGCGAATTGTGTTTTGTACGTTTATATTATTATAATTAATTACTAATGTAATGACAGCAACATACGTTTTTATTAGAGTGCTTATTAATTTGTGTTTATTTATTTAGAAACGTGTTCCCCCGGCTATTTGCAGAGCTATTCAGGTTGGCGCGCGATTCACGGTACTGTGCGCGGTTAATTTGCGGATCTCATGCTTGTAAGCTTGCTCATGGGTATGTGCGATTTTTATCATCATCGTGTTTATTATAACGATCGTTTTCGCTTCCCCGCACACAACGTCTTTACCGTCATGATTTCTGCAATCTTTGAAAACAACCTACGGCGACGTGTTGTATGGTGAATAATTTATGAGCAAAATTCGCCACCGTTGAAAAGATGCTGACGGGCAAAACGATTAATTAAAATGATATCTTGACGAGATGCTTCCAACGGGGCCTGTCATTGTTGGGCGGCAAATTTATTGCTCAATTACGAAATCAGTCCCGCAGGCAACCGATTCGGGTAGGGCTTGTCATTGCACATCCAAATTGCCAGACATCCGACAAACGCTACGGTAGCGATACTATCGGTGTGATGCACAGGACAGAGCGAAAACAAAGCGCCTGACCCCGGGATGGGGTCGTGGTAAAAAAAATGTGCATTCAAATGAGCCGATTCCGTGGTTTTACCCTGAAGGAACAAACGAACGAGCAAGCGAGCGGGGCCAAAGCAAAAATATGTGCACAAATGCATGAGATAGAATAAGCCATCAAGTCTTTTTATTGTAATGGTAACTAAAAATTAAACAATAACAATAAAAATACGTCCAGGCTCGCCGTATGTGTATAGTCAGGAAGAATTGTGGTGAGAAGGGTGTGGAAAATTGAAACAGTTGGGTGGAGTAACTTTGTTAGCGGTGGGTTTTTTATTTAGTGGTTCAACAATTATTGTTTGCTTTTTGAAGTTTTCTATGAGTACTTCCTTTGCAAGCAAAAATCTAGAGAAAATTTTCAATAGGACGTAAGTAACAATGAGAGATTCTCTTTGGGGTCTTTCTCTTCTGTTCATTACTCGGCCATTTCAACATTTACTACTAAACTCTTTGCATAATATTCTAGTAAAAACCGTCGCCTTTCGATATGTACTGGAAAATTAGTGCAAAGTGTTGTAATGACGTCGTAATAAACGAAAGAGAAAGTAAACAAAGAGAGGCTCTCAATGTTACTTACGTCCTATTGAAAATTTTCTCTAGAAATGTTTAACAACCTCAACTGTATTTCCGATTGCAGTCGGTTCCGACAGCATACGTCACTAAGTGACTTTACATTTGTCCGAACATGCCGCAGACTCAAGTGATTCACATTTAATACCACAATATCCTGACTCCTGTAGAAAACAAAAGGTTAAGTCACTGGGAAACTCTAAGTCTGCTCATTTGACCTGGAATAGGGTCGCTTTTCTAAACTTTCTTCCTTCAACTCCGTGCTCTTCCTTGAGTACTATAGCTCTTAGGGGCTATTTCTTCACCCTCGCTTAGCGCTTAAAGCAGGTTTAAACGTACTGGTGAACCAGGTTTAAAACTTAAGCCAGGGGGAAGAAATTGGCCCTTATTATTGAAAAATATTTCACACCTTCCAGTCTCTTCCTAATTAACTGTTGTTACATCATAAAAAGGACAAATTGATTCACTCTTAGTCGGCAATAAAAAAGGAAATCGAAGATTGTTTTAAGAATATAATGAATGAATGCAAACAATATACTTATCTGCAGACTTCCTTGTTGGTGGTATACCTGATGGGTCAATGTGAATATTACATATGACCAGAGCTGCAAATTTTCACCACCTTGTTTTGAACTTGAAGGAAGAACAAATCTCAAATCAGGCCCTACTATGTTCAATTCGCCGTTTTTCGTTTGCATCATTCATTCAAACAGCCGAGCTGCTCAATCATTTTCCATTCATTTTCGATTTCATTGACCCTGTGAATATCTCTGTTCTAGGATATTGACCAGCTTTTTGGAGCAAAACTACTCGGAACATACTTCTTACTGTTCATGTAAGCTTGAAAACGCAAAATATGTCAACATTTAACCTAAACTGGCCTCTACAAAGCAGATGACAACTTTAGTTGGTGAATGAAAAAGCATCAATTTGAAATGACGATGTACGGTTTGGTTATGAAAATCCCGCCAACTTGAAAGTGAATGATTAAGGGAGGCTTTGAATTTGAATCATGCTGAAAGTTGGCATTTGAAAATGAAAATTTTCACCACTGCATATGACATCGTAATGTTATGCTTTAATTTTCTTATTAGAGACCTCCAAAAATTTGATACGACTAAAGGCGTTAGTATGTGCAATATTATTTTATTTAAATAGTTTATTAGACACGGCACATACGTTAGCTTTGAGGTGTCGGATATAGATGGCGAACAACATTAACAAACAAGGAAAAGAAGTCAGTATTGTACTTGTATATCTTATCTGTTACTATGTTTTAATTGCCACAAGGTGCTACTGTATCGATTTTGTTGGCTATTTTCGGCAAATTTAAGACTAAGAGAAACGAAAGCAGAGAAATTGAAAGACGGATAGGTATTCTAGAGCGAGTCAGTTATAAACTTAGAACGGAAAACTAGGACTATGCAGGCTCATATGGACATGATCGAAAGGAAATGTGAAGAATCCTTTGTCTTCCCCTGGTAGGAGTTGAACCGACGGCGGTCGCATTTTTTTAAATTTAATTTAATTTTCATGTTGTATTGTTTTTGTGGACGTTCATAAGCCGTGCAGGTTCATGAGAGCGGCTGATTTTTTTATAAAAGCCTACGTTTGTCTGCGAGGGATGCTATGCGCGGGGTTGGGAATCGAACCCAGGTGATCTGCGTATAAGGCAATCGAGTTACCAAGTACGCTTTTCCCCCCTTTATATGTATTGAGGTATGTGGACACTTCGAAACTAGTTCATTATTAAGGTACCTACTCTTTGGGGGACCACTCTATCCAGAACCCCCGTGATTTTTTGTAGAAAAGAAGAACATGACACGTTGTTGTTTCTTGGATATATTTAGATATAAGTTTGATCTCATGAAAAATTCTAAGAAAATAGAAAATGGCGATTGGAAGTCTCCTAAAATTCCCTTCCGCGGCATATTTTGACGGTGAAAATTCTGTAGTCGCGATATATCATCTGAGGAAGTTTTTAGTTAGCAAGGATGCATGAACCATTAAAAGTTTAAATATTTCAGGTAGCATGTTAACAAGATTTTTAACTATAAGTGGCTTGATTTTTTATAAATTTTTGTATTTAATAATTTCGGTGGTTCAAGCAGTACTGTAATCAAACTTCTACAACAAAGTGATTACTTGAATTTTCTAGCAATCATTTACACTGTTTTCAAAATCTTTAAATGCCTGCCAAAGTTTACGAGTTGACCTGGCGCCAATTCGGTTCTACAAAATCTATCTCCGAAAATATTCGAAGTTAAACTTTAATACTTTCAGGCAAATAGTATGAATATTGATTGCATAAGCAAAATATTAATTTTTTGAAATATATCTATAGTGTCGTCCCCTTAAGCAAATAAGGGATCATTCATAAATTACGTAACGCTTTTAGGGGGGAGGGGGTACGACAAGTTGTGACATAGGGGGGAGGGGGTGTTAACTAGATCGTTTCGTAACATGTTTTCATCGAAGAAAAAAAAATTTTCTTGGAATTTGTTACGTAACAGGGGAGGGGGGTGGGGTATGGAAAAATTTGTGACAATTTGTTACATAGGGGGAGGGGGGAGTCAATTTTGGGCAATTTTTGCGTTACGTAATTTATGAATGGTCCCTTAAGGTAATTTAGATTATCTAGTTGACTTAGGAATATTGAAATTTAATATTTCAGTCTAGATAGTACTAAACATCGACAGCATAATTTCAAATTTTTTCTTATACTTTATCAATTTGAATGCTCCAGTATGGCTAAAAAAGTGCTTGCTAGTGGTTGTGGTGATACAGATAATTATAGTATATCCATTCAATTTCCACATAACAAAAACACAATTGAGCAATATTTTCTAAAAATTCATCGCAAAACACTGGAAGTTGAACGAGTGACAGTGAATCTCTGAGTTTGCAGAGTACATTACAACTCCAAAATATACTGCACCAATCGTTTCAAAATTTGCACAGTTCTTCTTCACATCATTCCGCAAGTAATTACAAGAGTTTTTATTTTTTGCTAAAAAATCGTCCAACATATTATTTTAGAAATTTAATCTTAAAATTTTGTAAAATAATTTGGTCTACGTGGTTTATGAATGGTCCTTGTTTACAAGCGAATATTTAGATTAGGTATTCATTATATGTTAGTTACTCGTTCGATATTTATGTTCCCTCCGCTGACCAAAAGAAATAGTGAATATGGCAAAATTATTTCGCGTTATATTATATTGTTCAAGTTCGTAATTCGCGCATTGTCGAATCATTCGAAGATATTTGCCAACTGAGTAAGTTTTATCTCATCCCTAGTTAATATTTTAACTTCCGTTAATGCAAACGTGCAAGAAACAACTATTCAATGTAAGCTTGAGATCTGTGCAATGCGATAATATAATCAGAAAGATAATCGAAAGTTACGCTATCTAACGGTACTCGTGGGTCCAATATGCTCATCCCTGTGGCGGTGAAGCAAATCCGTATTTCCAATAATTTATAACACAAAAGCCATTATAGCGATCAGATAATAAAATTTAAATACTATAACATGTGAAAATAACCGTATGTGATAGAAACGAGAAAAAGGGCAGTGGAACGAGAAAGCCAACCACCGAGCTGGGCAGTTCAGAGTAGCAACGACCGATATAAAAAAAATGTAAAAGGCAGATTCAAAAACAATTCACGCAGTTTTGTGCCCGTTCGATCCGTGGGATGAATAAAAAAGGTTGGCTAAACCCTGCTAATAAACAAGCATAACGTACCCAGCAAAAAATATGAAATTTATGAGAAATAATTGATCTTGTTCTCTTTTGCCGGGTTAATCAACTGGAATTCAGCTAGAATTGGGTGCTTATAATTGGATCGGCCACCATCCTGAAACATACATTGAACATTCTGCAATGTTGAAGTTGTACTTTTAATGAATTAGAACCCGCATTGCCGTATCGTAAACATAGATAGCTCGTAATCAACATATTTATGAGATCATGTTATTGTGATACTGTGTGAAAGCGATAACAGAAAACGGGTCCAGTATGCAGAAACTTTATCCTATGAACCTATAGAAATACTTGGGAAACATCACATCTAACTGATGACGCACACGTTTGTTTTAATACATTCGCCGTGAATTATGTTTGTTTTCCCACTCAACCAGAACTATTATTTGTATAAACTATCCAGAACTAATAAACATCGCTTACAAGTACTTTGTTTGATTTATTGCGTGAATTTCGTTTCTATCGAATTACTCCCTCTAGTCCACGCCAATGTTCCTCGCGGCACACATAATTCATAAAAATTGTTTGTATTGTTATGTTTATGGTCTTGGCATGTTCCAGTCAGCCTTTTTGTACAAGAATGAAAAGATATTGGAAAAACAAATCTATATTTTACGACAGCCGACACTTTTCCCTTTCGACGCAGAAACATTGCTCTGACTCGCACAAGAGGGAGTAGGGTGACAGAAAAATGGCTGTCGGCTGTGCGTAGTGGGAGCACCAAACCACGAACCTACGACTGACTAGTCGCACCTACGTACGATATCCCAAAGCATGCGTCGAGTGTGCAAGACAGAAGAACAATGTCAATATATCAATGACACGTTTATATCTCCGGCCCATTAAAATGTCTCATTATCAGTGTATTATTTTCATAGAAGCACACACGACATATACTCTCACCGGGGAGTTCGGACGGTCCAGTCCAGTATAGGCTTAACAAGGCTTTTCCCTTTCGTGTATAGGCGGACGACTGCAGAGAACCGACCTGATATACATAGGATAGCAGGAAAATCCGATCCCCCTGGCGTTCGCTGTCAGGCTACATGAGTGGCAAAAGGATTTACGGGAGGATTTAATGAAAAGTTATACAAACATATTAAAGTTCGTCCCATTAAAAGTGTACATCATCAGCATACATCAAGCCACCCACCCGTGGATTAAAATGGCTTTTGTTATAGCTTGCGGGCGAGGGTTCTCTATTCAGTGGATTTAGCAGAAGCCGTGAGTTTCAGTTCGAAAGGACTCAACGTTTCCTTCTAATCGGCAGCAGTGCAACTTGGCGGATTCTGGTCTGCGTAACTGACCGGTATGATCAGCGATAGTCCTATTTAGGATACACTCGAAATGGGTTTATTTTAGCTGAGTATGTTTAATAAAAGACAAAAAGACACAATTATGTTTTTAAGCAAATCAGTGTTTTGATGTACAAATGCTATTTTCTGAAATTTTCATCATAAAACACAAGCAACATTTCTATTACTAAGCTCCATCTAAACAAACCCATCAGCTTCCGCTTACCACCAACGAGTCTGTACGTAGATAAAAAGGGTTGATTTTATGAGTTTTAATTGTTATCTATACGAGGTAATGCTTTTTCAGGAGCCGGTATTTCTACTCGACTATTGTCTGCTCCCTTTTTGCATGCATCGATCGAGGTAACTGAAAGCGAGTCGAAACCTTTTGGCAGAGATGCTCGAAACAATGAAAGCATGTTATCTGGATCAGGATTTACGAGTCAATTGAGAGTCATTTTAAAATGAGTGTTTATACCATCAACGCCACAGCAGGATGAAACGAACACATCGTTGTCCACCATATTTCAACTAGAATGGGCAAGAAGGGAGATCTAATATTTTCCAATCAAATATTCATGACTTTTGGGGCAGTAATTCCGGTCACTGCGGGGAATTGCCGCTCGTTCGGCCAGTTGAGACGATTTTTGTGGATTGAATCGTCTACGGGGCGAGAATTGAGCGATTATCGTAAAAAGTCCTCTCTTCCGTACAATTTAGTTGTTTGTCCATTTAGAATTAAATTGTTCGTCGTTTGTTATCCCAGCATCTACCAACAAAAATTTACCAAAATGGCATAACATACGATACCGGAACATGACACTGATTAAATTTCCAATAATTTTCCCACAATTTACAGAGCAAATTAAAATTATAAATTCTGGCACGGCTTGCGAAGAGAACATTGAAAAATGTACCACACGCGCATAGTTTGACCACGGTGGAACGGCAGTGGAACCGCAAGCCAAACATGCAATCAATGATTTAGTGGTATTATGCACTCACGCGCCGGAAAGTATGCAAATGGTCGCAGTAAATTATGCACTGTGTTCAATGCTCCGGTCCGTATCCACTGCTGTTGCTGCCGCAATATGGTTGACTCGCGATGTCATGGCGCATTGTAACCAGATGCAAATGGCTGACCACAAAGAATATTTATTGTTTGGAATATGTGGAATCGTATCGGATGCAATTTTTATTTTTGGTCCAGCCTGTATGATCTTATCCGAACAGATTGAACTAATGGGCGAGAGTTTTTTTTTCCAATACATAAATTGAATTAATTTGCTCATTAAGTCAGTTTCCATAATTTTTCGATTATCTTTTTGGTCGGTAGAGTGGGCCGCAAAATTATCTTGATTAATGATTCAGACTGGTTTAACTGTCGCTAGCTCCATGTTATTTTAAAAATATACTGAAGACTGGTAGCTTTCAAACATATTTATTCGCTACACGCAATACTAATAATTTTTACTTTAATTCTTCTTTTTGCAGGATTTTGGATTACCAGTGCTTTACTTATATGGATTACAGTGGATTATTCGTTAGGAGTATTTTGGAATGGAGGATGAGTAAGTACAAAATAAATTGATCATATGCATGTTCACACGTAGAAAAGATTAATATTGCATATTACATGTACAATAAAGCTATACGCACACGGGGCGATAGGATGCAGGCCTCAAAAATATTCACTCTGGATTTTGTTCTACCTATTCCAACACTGTTGCCGTTGCCGCATTGGGATAGCTAGAACAAAATCCATAGTGAACATTTGTTGTGGCGTGTGTCCTCGTGTACGTACAGCTTAAAATGCAGACATTTAAAATTATGAAGCGATGTGTAATTTTTCATCCTCTTGAATGTAACGTTATGTGGATTGCAACGTACCTTTTATGTTCCTCTAGTGAGACGTTAAGTTACAAGATTTTGTTTCGAAGTGTATTATTTTAAGACTGATTTACTAAAAAAACATTTATCTCATAGTTAGATTTTTGAAGTACTTGTTAAGCTATACATAACTAAAAACTCTACCAACATAAGTTAAAATAATTTTTACGGGAACCACACATGGAAAGATAGCACACGCATTTCAACATGACACAAATTATTGAATATTGAAATATTAAATATTCTCAGATATGGTGAATTGTCTACACAGAAATCAATTACAATTATCTCCACATTTGGGCGTTCGTTGTTCGGCTAAAATTAATATTTCTTTCATTTTTAACAAACATACTCCAACGTGCACTTTTGACTAATGAGACCAACGTCCATTAGGCCAGGCGGCTCGTTTGACTTTCTGTTGTTTGTCTGTGCTCACTCTCTTCGCGTTTGAGTTCATTGAATTTATTTCGGCTATAATTTACTTTTATCAGTCTGTTTAATTATCCAAACTGCGCCCGAAAAAACAGTGCTTAAAATTTATGTGTTTGTATACCGAAAAAATGTGAAACGAAACAGCTACTCGCTTCATTCTTGATTGAATGGAGAAAAGTCGCTGGTACGGATTAAAAGGCTAGTGAACCTCCAAACACTGCATTCTTGTGATGTTGCATTTTTTCATCTTGTGAGTACCGTATTGATTGTCCGGAAAACTGTATAACATAAAACATTATTACTGTCGCTTAGGTCGTTGCCAATGGTGGTTTGAAGATGCTGTATTTTGATTTCCAGCCGTTTTGCACATTTAGTACCAAAAATTGTCCAATGTTATAAAGCTACCAGCTTTAACTAATTGGATTATTTTACATGCATGCAAAAAAATCCAGTTAGTGCATGCAGTCCGTCAACAACCAGTTGATCACAAAGTGGTATGCAGATTACTGGTGTTTAATTTTCCATTCTGTGGTGTCTTTTTAAATTTTAATAAGTATCTCTGCACTCAAATAATTGCTGAACTATCTGCAACATTTTTTTGTCTATTATTAGGGACCATCCATAAATGACGTAGCATTTTTTATTGATTTTAACACCCCCCTCCTCCACTCGTAGCATTTCGTCACAAAACTCTAAAAACCCCTGGTAATTACGTGTCTTGACGGTAAACTTCCTCCCTTTGTCCCCGTAAAAAATAAAAAAAAAAATAAAAAACGATGTTAGATGAAACGGGTAAGGTTGTCGTGACATCAGGTCAACCTCTATTCCCCTTTAAAAAAGCTACGTAGCATGACGTGACACCCTACCCCCCTGTTGTCACACATCATCACAAAATACAAAACTCCCCCCTCTCCCATATAATGCTACGTCATTTATGGATGGTCCCTTATACATGTAAATCAAAGATATTAAATTTGAAGGAAATTTTAATTTAACTTGTTGAAAACCCAACATTATGATACCTTGAAAACCACGTTTTGAAATTAATCGACGCCTTCAATGTATAAATAGAGAAACTCTTTCTTTCATGAATAAGGTAACACAATACTAGTTTACTTTATGTTCATTTCTTTATTAGTAGCAGTATTTTTCATTCATTTCTTTCTCGGTGAATTGTTGAAATTTTTCGATAATGAAATACATTTGCGGTGATTTGACCTGATGTCGGTTGGCCCAAAAAATCAATTGGCCGAAGGGGTCGTTTGGCTGATGTAGTCGTTTGACCGAAATAGTCATTTGATCCAATACACTTGGGTCAAATGTGATTTGGGCGAATGCTGTTCATTATTTAATATTTAATTTAGGCGGACCTCCAGAATAACAATAAAAGGTCTCGTGATCAGAACACATTCTCGAACCGGTCGTTTACACATGACACACATTTATGATGTTTGTTTTTGAGTTTTTGTTCCATCTTTAAATTGAAGGGTTCGCCGGTTTGCTCGTTTTAGACATCCAAAAAAAATTTCAAAGTAATTTAATCCTACATCGGTTATATTTTAGCATAAATTGCAAAAACATCTTTCTGTGTGAAATAAACTTGATTCAGAGCATGAACGGATAAGTTGATAGCTTTTACTATACTCCAGAATTTGCTTTTCTATGATATATTTTTTTTTGACGCGCAGTTAGTACTATATCGATTAAGTTGACCTTGAATGATAATGAAGAGATATTTAGAGGCGTTATCGTACTTCCATCTTGTGCTTCAGGGATTGCAAGATTAGACCGCCCATACGAGTCGTGGAGTGCTTGTCGAAGAATAAATTGGGAGTACAGAAAATTAAAGTTATATTCAATTCCGCCATATACGCAATATCGTATTCATAAAATTCAACATTAACGGCTTAATAGAAGTAATTATTTCCGGAAAATAATAAAAATAACGCACGATTTCTCTTCAAACAAACCCGATTGTATTATTCAAAACTTTATATTGCATTGAACCAGAACCAGAAGTTCGGATAATACTTTAAAGCACACTTTAAAGTTCACATAAAGTTCTTAGCGAACAAGCTGCTTAAGCTTTAATGGAACTTGAAAGCTGCTTAAGCCGCTATTAGAACACAAAACGTACTGAAAAATTACTTAAAACGAGAAGCTTATGCAGCTCCCTTATACGAACTTTTGGTTGGTCGGGTGCTTTTATCAGGCATTATCAACGTTGCTCGAGTAGTGAGAATGTGTTTAAACACTCTATTCCTTCCTTCCTTACGCTGCAACCTGGCTATATTTTCACTCACACCACACTGAGTTCTTACGACAATCAGTCTCCCACCAGCCAATAGTGCGAACAATAAAAAAAATCCTGAGCAGAAAAATTAGTAATTTGGTCCTATGACTTTCTTGAATGAATATCACCAGGAATTTCTTATTGTTCAAACATTTAGGAGACCCGATCGTCCATTCGGAAAACAGGTCAATAGCGCAGAATAAATTTTGAGTTTTTAAACGTAGAACAAAAGCAAAACTTTACAAACAAAATGGTCGATTCTGTTCCTGATACACAACACGATTCAGAAAGGTGGAAACGGATAAACTTCAGCTTTGCTTCGATGCTGTAAGCCCTTCGATAGGGGTTCCTAAGATTCTTGTGAATTGCTGCATAGTCCATTTTTCCGAAATTACATAGCGTGCAATAACAATATTAAATATGCAAATCTTTAAAATTTTGATCACTGCAAAAGGATTTAAACGTTTTGATCATTGCAATAGGATTTACACGTAATTTAAACACCCATCCCTTGCTTACATCAGTGCTGTTCATTGTTTCTTGTTCTTGCGGCGCACTATTATGGAATCCTTGGCGTGGGCCTTTTTATTGATGGTATTGGTTGTTGGTTTTGAGAAACTGGGCGCAGCCGTATGTTAGGTGAAAATCATTTTTGATAGTTGTTTTACGATACAGACAGTGTTAGTTTATTGTATCAATTTTCATGTAATAATGAGGAGTTGGTGTTCACCAGGAGATTCATAATACTATTCTCTTGCTCCGGAAATCCCAGCCTAGAGCTACGTGGCATCCGGCAGCAGAAATCAAGGATTGCTCTACTAAGTTTCTGCTCCCAAGTCGTAAGAAACGACAACAGCAGAACTTTTTATACTGCATCTGTTAGGTTTTCTTATGTATTGTGTTAAAATAGTAGATTCATTTCATATCATTCCTATTATATACTTCTATTAAACATATATGATTCTCTTTCCGACAACAAACGATGCGCGCGTGAAGTTGCTAATATTTGGTCTTATGTAAATGCTTATTTAAGACCACTCAAAATTATTTTATGCTCTCATAGTGGATTTAGTCGATATGTTTCTAGTTGTAGATTCAGTTCTTTATTTCTCATGATAATTTTTTGACGTAGGACTACGTCTTTGTTTTCGATATAGGGGTGCACGTTGCAAATTCTACAAAAATGGTATGTAACGAAAAGTGGTCCAATTTTAAATGCATATAATTCAGCCATCTCACGATAAATTTTCAAATTTTTTGCGCATATCGCCCCGAAATACTTTTAAGAATAGATTCCAATTGATAAACCCAAAGTTTTTTGATATCATGGCATTAAAAATTTAAATAATGAACAAGCTAGTCAAAATATCGCGTTTTTGCACACGCGCTTTTTTCCCTAGTCCAGCACGACAGATTTGTGTACCTAGCGCGCTACGCTTCTATAAATGACGTCATCATCGACTATTTAAACGGACGGATTTCGCCAGACCAGCTCAGTTACCTGTTGAACAGCAGGCGAAGCAGATCACTGCGCTGTGTTTTCATATTTATAGTTTCGATATATGATTAGACCGCTGCATTCGCTATATTTGTATGCGTACTTTAGGAAAGTTACAATAATGGCAAAATATAACTAGAACGCTTGGTCTATACAAGAAATGTGATTATATTGCCTAAAATTTGATTTTTCTTCACTGGTCCGGGTTTTTTACCACACACAATCGAAAAGTTTTCACAAGCTAATCTTATGCTATAAAGATTTAGTTCTTATGCTATATTTGATCTTATGCTATATTTGATTTATTATTACTATAAATGTACTAAGAAAATAACTATTTTACATTAAGTAGTATAGTCCTACGTCTACAGCTCGTGCAACCCTATAGGGCTGCCCCTTGTAGTTTTTAAAGATCATCTCGTTTTTTTTCCTTTTGCTAATTTGTCTTCTGTAGGAATAACCTTTGAATTAATTATGTTCCTAAATATTTACTTGCTATCGAAAATCTTGCTTTTAATTTTTAAAAATATGTAATAATTTTTAAACATTTTGATATAATCTGTGGTTCCTTAAAATAATTGACATCAAACGTATGACGCCAAAGTAACAAGAAGCATTTCGCTCCTGAGAAA